>NW_026525126.1:92500-170000 GCF_943734705.1 Anopheles coustani | reverse complement strand
ATACCATCGGTTAGTTGTCGAATCATTCCTCGATCATAACCTTCGTTCTTGGTTCATGTATGCTCTCTTCCACATAGGGCAAGCTAGAATTAACTATCTTACCCAGGACCGCCGAAGCAGCGTGGACCAGGGGAGAACTATACTTTGTCTTGTATGCCCTCTTCCACATAGGGCAAGCTAGAACTAACTATCTTACCCAGGACCGCCGAAGCAGCGTGGACCAGTGGAGGACTATACTTTGTTCATAACACCACAGTATTGAGTAATGTGCCCTCTTCCACATAGGGCAAGCTAGAATGAACTATCTTACCCAGGACCGCCGGAGCAGTGTGGACCAGTGGAGGACTACACAATCATGAGGTTTGATATCGACTTGTGTGTTTCAATAGGGTACCGATGGTATGTTTTGAACCGATTTGATTTAGCCATTCTGAAGTCATCACTTGGTTGAAGCGCTGAACTAGGGAGGGGCATCGTTTACATATATATTGGTTTTCGCATGCTCTACTAGGTTAATGTCATAGGGTTGGCTATCGAGCATGCCCAAGTGATGACTTGATTGTGTGCTTGCTTGAATTCTTCACATTTCATACCATCGGTTAGTTGTCGAATCATTCCTCGATCATAACCTTCGTTCTTGGTTCATGTATGCTCTCTTCCACATAGGGCAAGCTAGAATTAACTATCTTACCCAGGACCGCCGAAGCAGCGTGGACCAGGGGAGAACTATACTTTGTCTTGTATGCCCTCTTCCACATAGGGCAAGCTAGAACTAACTATCTTACCCAGGACCGCCGAAGCAGCGTGGACCAGTGGAGGACTATACTTTGTTCATAACACCACAGTATTGAGTAATGTGCCCTCTTCCACATAGGGCAAGCTAGAATGAACTATCTTACCCAGGACCGCCGGAGCAGTGTGGACCAGTGGAGGACTACACAATCATGAGGTTTGATATCGACTTGTGTGTTTCAATAGGGTACCGATGGTATGTTTTGAACCGATTTGATTTAGCCATTCTGAAGTCATCACTTGGTTGAAGCGCTGAACTAGGGAGGGGCATCGTTTACATATATATTGGTTTTCGCATGCTCTACTAGGTTAATGTCATAGGGTTGGCTATCGAGCATGCCCAAGTGATGACTTGATTGTGTGCTTGCTTGAATTCTTCACATTTCATACCATCGGTTAGTTGTCGAATCATTCCTCGATCATAACCTTCGTTCTTGGTTCATGTATGCTCTCTTCCACATAGGGCAAGCTAGAATTAACTATCTTACCCAGGACCGCCGAAGCAGCGTGGACCAGGGGAGAACTATACTTTGTCTTGTATGCCCTCTTCCACATAGGGCAAGCTAGAATTAACTATCTTACCCAGGACCGCCGAAGCAGCGTGGACCAGAGGAGGACTATACTTTGTTCATAACACCACAGTATTGAGTAATGTGCCCTCTTCCACATAGGGCAAGCTAGAATGAACTATCTTACCCAGGACCGCCGCAGCGGCGTGGACCAGTGGAGGACTACACAATTAAGAGGTTTGATATCGACTTGTGTGTTTCAATAGGGTACCGATGGTATGTTTTGAACCGATTTGATTTAGCCATTCTGAAGTCATCACTTGGTTGAAGCGCTGAACTAGGGAGGGGCATCGTTTACATATATATTGGTTTTCGCATGCTCTACTAGGTTAATGTCATGAGGTTGGCTATCGAGCATGCCCAAGTGATGACTTGATTGTGTGCTTGCTTGAATTCTTCACATTTCATACCATCGGTTAGTTGTCGAATCATTCCTCGATCATAACCTTCGTTCTTGGTTCATGTATGCTCTCTTCCACATAGGGCAAGCTAGAATTAACTATCTTACCCAGGACTGCCGAAGCAGCGTGGACCAGGGGAGAACTATACTTTGTCTTGTATGCCCTCTTCCACATAGGGCAAGCTAGAACTAACTATCTTACCCAGGACTGCAAAGCAGCGTGGACCAGTGGAGGACTATACTTTGTTCATTACACCACAGTATTAAGTATTGTGTCCTCTTCCACATAGGGCAAGCTAGAACTAACTATCTTACCCAGGACCGCCGAAGCAGTGTGGACCAGGGGAGGACTATACTTTATACTTCACACACTAGCCATACTGAAGTCATCACTTGGTGGGGGTGAACTACGGCGGTATCTATCGTTTTGGTTCGGTCTATATAGGGTCGCTTGCATGCTCATTCGAATATAATGTAATTGTGTATGGCAATATGAGCATGCCCAAGTGATGACTTTGTTTCAAGCTCAACAGGTAGGGTATTGAGTCCTCTTCCACATAGGGCAAGCTAGAATGAACTATCTTACCCAGGACCGCCGGAGCAGCGTGGACCAGTGGAGGACTCTATACTTTATACTTCACACCACAGTATTGAGTACGACTTGCATAAAGCCCCTAATGAGAACCACGAGGGCTCTCTCAATGTAGAACCACGAGGGCTCTAGTACCGATTCTCTCGGTACGGCTTGGTCCGTGTTCCTTTATGCTTGTACTCTTAGAAAGTCTCAACCCGGAGGTCTTGACTTTGATTGTCATAGTTGGACTACGACGGGGCATCCGACCATTGCTGATCGAACACCCCTGATTCACCATCTTTCGGGTAGGCGGTACGCGTACCTCCGGACGCGGAAGTCTCAACCCCGAGGGCTTGACTTTGATTGTCATAGTTGGACTACGACGGGGCATCCGACCATTGCTGATCGAACACCCCTGATTCACCATCTTTCGGGTAGGCGGTGCGCGCACCTCCGACGCGGAAGTCTCAACCCGGAGGTCTTGACTTTGTATTGTCATAGTTGGACTACGACGGGGTATCCGACTCATCGAATACCCCAGAAGCACACCATCTTTCGGGTAGGCGGTACGCGTACCTCCGGACGCGGAAAGTCTCAACCCGGAGGTCTTGACTTTGGTTGTCATAGTTGGACTATGACGGGGCATCCGACCATTGCTGATCGAACACCCCTGTTACACCATCTTTCGGATAGGCGGTGCGCGCACCTCCGACGCGGAAAGTCTCAACCCGGAGGTCTTGACTTTGTATTGTTGGATAGTCCTCTTCCACTATAGGGCAAGCTGGAAATATTCCATTTTACCCAGGACTGCCGAGGCAGCGTGGACCAGGGGAGAACTTCACGGAATCTTCAGGCATCCATGATTGCCATAGTGCGTAAGCCGCCGCTGTGCGCGTCAACTCGTTCCCCGTGAGGAGGAGTCTAGCCGCCGCTAAAAGACGAAGCATTAAGTGTCCTCATTCCACTATAGGGCAAGCTAGAATTAACTATCTTACCCAGGACCGCCGAAGCAGCGTGGACCAGGCGAGGACTACTTTATACTTCACACCACAGTATTGAGTACGACTTGCATAAAGCCCCTAATGAGAACCACGAGGGCTCTCTCAATGTAGAACCACAAGGGCTCTAGTACCGATTCTCTCGGTACGGCTTGGTCCGTGTTCCTTTATGCTTGTACTCGCGGAAAGTCTCAACCCGGAGGTCTTGACTTTGATTGTCATAGTTGGACTACGACGGGGCATCCGACCATTGCTGATCGAACACCCCTGATTCATCATCAGGGATGGCCCGGAATCTTGATCTTCTTCATCTCCCATCTTAATACAGCATCCCTACTTAAAGGCATCTCGGACTTAGTCGATTTTTAATAAATTCTAAGAAATTCATATGTTAGGATGCTGGGAGATGAATGGGATGCTGCATGGAGATGCATTTTGATCTCCTACATCTCCCATCTCAATACAGCATCCCTACTTAAAGGCATCTCGGACTTAGTCGATTTTTCATAAATTCTAAGAGAAACATTTGTAAGGATGCTGCGAGATGAATGGGATGCTGCATGGAGATGAATCTTGATCTACTTCATCTCCCATCTTAATACAGCATCCCTACTTAAATGCATCTCGGACTTAGTCGATTTTTCATAAATTCATAGAAATTCATATGTTAGGATGCTGCGAGATGAATGGGATGCTGCATGGAGATGAATCTTGATCTACTTCATCTCCCATCCTAATACAGCATCCCTACTTAAATGCATCTCGGACTTAGTCGATTTTTCATAAATTCTAAGAAAAACATATGTTAGGATGCTCCGAGATGAATGGGATGCTGCATGGAGATGAATCTTGATCTTCTTCATCTCCCATCTCAATACAGCATCCCTACTTAAAGGCATCTCGGACTTAGTCGATTTTTCATAAATTCTAAGAGAAACATTTGTAAGGATGCTGCGAGATGAATGGGATGCTGCATGGAGATGAATCTTGATCTACTTCATCTCCCATCTTAATACAGCATCCCTACTTAAATGCATCTCGGACTTAGTCGATTTTTCATAAATTCATAGAAATTCATATGTTAGGATGCTGCGAGATGAATGGGATGCTGCATGGAGATGAATCTTGATCTACTTCATCTCCCATCTTAATACAGCATCCCTACTTAAATGCATCTCGGACTTAGTCGATTTTTCATAAATTCTAAGAAAAACATATGTTAGGATGCTGCGAGATGAATGGGATGCTGCATGGAGATGCATCTTGATCTCCTACATCTCCCATCTTAATACAGCATCCCTACTTAAAGCCATCTCGGACTTAGTCGATTTTTCATAAATTCATAGAAATTCATATGTTAGGATGCTGCGAGATGAATGGGATGCTGCATGGAGATGAATCTTGATCTTCTTCATCTCCCATCTTAATACAGCATCCCTACTTAAAGGCATCTCAGACTTAGTCGATTTTTCATAAATTCTAAGAAAAACATATGTTAGGATGCTGGGAGATGAATGGGATGCTGCATGGAGATGAATCTTGATCTCCTACATCTCCCATCGCAATACAGCATAACTACTTAAAGGCATCTCGGACTTAGTCGATTTTTCATAAATTCTAAGAAAAACATATGTTCGGATGCTGCGAGATGAATGGGATGCTGCATTGAGATGAATCTTGATCTTCTTCATCTCCCATCTTAAAACAGCATCCCTACTTAAAGGCATCTCGGACTTAGTCAATTTTTCATAAATTCTATGAAATACATATGTTACGATGCTGCGAGATGAATGGGATGCTGCATGGAGATGAATCTTGATCTCCTTCATCTCCCATCTGAATACAGCATCCCTAATTGAAGGCATCTCGGACTTAGTCGATTTTTCATAAATTCTAAGAAAAACATATGTTAGGATGCTGGGAGATGAATGGGATGCTGCATGGAGATGAATCTTGATTTTCTTCATCTCCCATCTTAATACAGCATCCCTACTTGAAGGCATCTCGGACTTAGTCGATTTTTCATAAATTCTAAGAAAAACATATGTTAGGATGCTGGGAGATGAAAGGGATGCTGCATGGAGATGAATCTTGATCTTTTTCATCTCCCGTCTTGATACAGCATCCCTACTTAAAGGCATCTGGGACTTAGTCGATTTTTCATAAATTCTAAGAAAAACATATGTTAGGATGCTGCGAGGTAAATGGGATGCTGCATGGAGATGAATCTTGATCTTCTTCATCTCCCATCTTAATGCAGCATCCCTACTTAAAGGCATCTCGGACTTAGTCGATTTTTCATAAATTCTTAGAAAAACATATGTTAGGATGCTTGGAGATGAAAGGGATGCTGCATGGAGATGAATCTTGATCTTTTCATCTCCCGTCTTGATACAGCATCCCTACTTAAAGGCATCTCGGACTTAGTTGATTTTTCATAAATTCTTAAAAAAACATATGTTAGGATGCTGGGAGATGAATGGGATGCTGCATGGAGATGAATCATGATCTTCTTCATCTCCCATCTTAATACAGCATCCCTACTTAAAGGCATCTCGGACTTAGTCGATTTTTCATAAATTCTAAAAAAAAACATATGTTAGGATGCTGGGAGATGAATGGGATGCTGCATGGAGATGAATCTTGATCTTCTTCATCTCCCATCTCAATACAGCATCCTTACTTAAAGGCATCTCGGACTTAGTCGATTTTTCATAAATTCTAAGAAATTCATATGTTAGGATGCTGCGAGATGAATGGGATGCTGCATGGAGATGAATCTTGATCTCCTACATCTCCCATCTCAATACAGCATCCCTACTTAAAGGCATCTCTGACTTAGTCGATTTTTCATAAATTCTAAGAAAAACATATGTTCGGATGCTGCGAGATGAATGGGATGCTGCATGGAGATGAATCATGATCTTCTTCATCTCCCATCTTAATACAGCATCCCTACTTAAAGGCATCTCGGACTTAGTCGATTTTTCATAAATTCTAAGAAATTCATATGTAATAATTCTGCGAGATGAATGGGATGCTGCATGGAGATGAATCTTGATCTTCTTCATCTCCAATCTTAATACAGCATCCCTATTTAAAGGCATCTCGGACTTAGTCGATTTTTCATAAATTCTAAGAAATTCATATGTTAGGATGCTGGGAGATGAATGGGATGCTGCATGGAGATGTATCTTGATCTTCTTCATCTCCCATCTTAATACAGCATCCCTACTTAAAGGCATCTCGGACTTAGTCGATTTTTCATAAATTCATAGAAATTTATATGTTAGGATGCTGGGAGATGAATGGGATGCTGCATGGAGATGAATCTTGATCTTCTCCATCTCCCATCTTAATACAGCATCCCTACTTAAGGGCTTCTCGGACTTAGTCGATTTTTCATAAATTCTAAGAAAAACATATGTTAGGATGCTGCGAGATGAATGGGATGCTGCATGGAGATGAATCTTGATCTTCTTCATCTCCCATCTTAATACAGCATCCCTACTTAAAGGCATCTCGGACTTAGTCGATTTTTCATAAAATCTAAGAAATTTATATGTTAGGATGCTGGGAGATGAATGGGATGCTGCATGGAGATGAATCTTGATCTTCTTCATCTCCCATCTTAATACAGCATCCCCACTTAAAGGCATCTCGGACTTAGTTGATTTTTCATAAATTCATAGAAATTCATATGTTAGGATGCTGCGAGATGAATGGGATGCTGCATGGAGATGAATCTTGATCTCCTACATCTCTCATCTCCATGCAGCATCCCTACTTAAAGGCATCTCGGACTTAGTCGATTTTTCATAAATTCATAGAAATTCATATGTTAGGATGCTGCGAGATGAATGGGATGCTGCATGGAGATGAATCTTGATCTTCTTCATCTCCCATCTCAATACAGCATCCCTACTTAAAGGCATCTCGGACTTAGTCGATTTTTCATAAATTCTAAGTAAAACATATGTTCGGATGCTGCGAGATGAATGGGATGCTGCATGGAGATGAATCTTGATCTTCTTCATCTCCCATCTCAATACAGCATCCCTACTTAAAGGCATCTCGGACTTAGTCGATTTTTCATAAATTCATAGAAATTCATATGTTAGGATGCTGCGAGATGAATGGGATGCTGCATGGAGATGAATCTTGATCTCCTACATCTCTCATCTCAATACAGCATCCCTACTTAAAGGCATCTCGGACTTAGTCGATTTTTCATATATTCTAAGAAATTCATATGTTAGGATGCTGCGAGATGAATGGGATGCTGCATGGAGATGTATCTTGATCTTTTTCATCTCCCATCTTAATACAGCATCCCTACTTAAAGGCATCTCGGACTTAGTCGATTTTTCATAAATTCTAAGAAATTCATATGTTAGGATGCTGGGAGATGAATGGGATGCTGCATGGAGATGAATCTTGATCTCCTACATCTCCCATCTTAATACAGCATCCCTACTTAAATGCATCTCGGACTTAGTCGATTTTTCATAAATTCTAAGAAATTCATATGTTAGGATGCTGCGAGATGAATGGGATGCTGCATGGAGATGAATCTTGATCTTTTGCATTTTCCATCTCAATACAGCATCCCTACTTAAAGGCATCTCGGACTTAGTCGATTTTTCATAAATTCTAAGAAATTCATATGTTAGGATGCTGCGAGATGAATGGGATGCTGCATGGAGATGAATCTTGATCTCCTACATCTCCCATATCAATACAGCATCCCTGCTTAAAGGCATCTGGGACTTAGCCGAGTTTTCATAAATTCTAAGAAAAACATATGTTAGGATGCTGCGAGATGAATGAGATGCTGCATGGAGATGAATCTTGATCTTCTTCATCTCCAATCTTAATACAGCATCCCTACTTAAAGCCATCTCGGACTTAGTCGATTTTTCATAAAATCTAAGAAATTGATATGTTTGGATGCTGCGAGACGAATGGGATGCTGCATGGAGATAAATCTTGATCTCCTACATCTCCCATCTCAATACAGCATCCCTACTTAAAGCCATCTCGGACTTAGTCGATTTTTCATAAATTCTAAGAAAAACATATGTTAGGATGCTGCGAGATGAATAAGATGCTGCATGGAGATGAATCTTGATCTTCTTCATCTCCAATCTTAATACAGCATCCCTACATAAAGGCATCTCAGATTTAGTCGATTTTTCATAAATTCTAAGAAAAACATATGTTAGGATGCTGCGAGATGAATGGGATGCTGCATGGAGATGAATATTGATCTCCTTAATCTCCCATCTCAATACAGCATCCCTACTTAAAGGCATCTCGGACTAAGTCGATTTTTCATAAAATCTAAGAAAAACAATTGTTAGGATGCTGGGAGATGAATAGGATGCTGCATGGAGGTGAATCTTGTTCTTCTTCATCTCCTTTCTTAATACAGCATCCCTACTTAAAGGCATCTCGGAATTAGTCGATTTTTCATAAATTCTAAGAAAAACATATGTTAGGATGCTGCGAGATGAATGGGATGCTGCATGGAGATGAATCTTGATTTTCATCATCTCCCATCTTAATACAGCATCCCTACTTAAAGGCATCTCGGACTTAGTCGATTTTTCATAAATTCTAAGAAAAACATATGTTAGGATGCTGGGAGATGAATGGGATGCTGCATGGAGATGAATCTTGATCTTCTTCATCTCCCATCTTAATACAGCATCCCTACTTAAAGGCATCTCGGACTTAGTCGATTTTTCATAAATTCTAAGAAAAACATATGTTAGGATGCTGCGAGATGAATGGGATGCTGCATGGAGATGAATCTTGATCTTCTTCATCTCCCATCTTAACACAGCATCCCTACTTAAAGGCATCTTGGACTTAGTCGATTTTTCATAAATTCTAAGAAAAACATATGTTAGGATGCTGGGAGATGAATGGGATGCTGCATGGAGATAAGTCTTGATCTTCTTCATCTCCCATCTCAATACAGCATCCCTGCTTAAAGGCATCTCGGACTTAGTCGATTTTTCATAAATTCTAAGAAAAACATATGTTAGGATGCTGGGAGATGAATGGGATGCTGCATGGAGATGAATCTTGATCTTCTTCATCTCCCATCTTAATACAGCATCCCTACTTAAAGGCATCTCGGACTAAGTCGATTTTAATTAAATTCTACGAAAAACATTTGTTAGGATGCTGCGAGATAAATGGGATGCTGCATTGAGATGAATCTTGATCTTCATCTCCCATTTTAATACAGCATCCCTACTTAAAGGCATCTCGGACTTAGTCGATTTTTATTAAATTCTACGAAAAACATATGTTAGGATGCTGCGAGATGAATGGGATGCTGCATTGAGATGAATCTTGATCTTCTTCATCTCGCATCTTAATACAGCATCCCTACTTAAAGGCATCTCGGACTTAGTCGATTTTTCATAAATTCTAAGAAAAACAGATGTAAGGATGCTGCGAGATGAATGGGATGCTGCATGGAGATGAATCTTGATCTTCTTCATCTTCCATCTTAATACAGCATCCCTACTTAAAGGCATCTCGGACTTAGCCGATTTTTTATAAATTGTAAGAAAAACATATGTAAGGATGCTGCGAGATAAATGGGATGCTGCATGGAGATGAATCTTGATCTCCTACATCTCTCATCTCAATACAGCATCCCTACTTAAAGGCATCTCATACTTAGTCGATTTTTCATAAATTCTAAGAAAAACATATGTAAGGATGCTGCGAAATGAATGGGATGCTGCATGGAGATAAATCTTGATCTTCTTCATCTCCCATCCAAATACAGCATCCCTACTTAAAGGCATCTCGGACTTAGTCGATTTTTCATAAATTCTTAGAAAAACATATGTTAAGATGCTGCGAGATGAATGGGATGCTGCATGGAGATGAATCTTGATCTCCTACATCTCCCATCTCAATACAGCATCCCTACTTAAAGGCATCTCGGACTTAGTCGATTTTTCATAAATTCATAGAAATTCATATGTTAGGATGCTGCGAGATGAATGGGATGCTGCATGGAGATGAATCTTGATCTTCTACATCTCCCATCTTAATACAGCATCCCTACTTAAAGGCATCTCGGACTTAGTCGATTTTTCATAAATTCTAAGAAAAACATATGTTAGGATGTTGCGAGATGAATGGGATGCTGCATGGAGATGAATCTTGATCTTCTTCATCTCCCATCTTAATACAGCATCCCTACTTAAAGGCATCTTGGACTTAGTTGATTTTTCATAAATTCTAAGAAATTCATATGTTATGATGCTGCGAGATTAATGGGATGCTGCATGGAGATAAATCTTGATCTTCTTCATCTCCCATCTTAATACAGCATCCCTACTTAAAGGCATCTCGGACTTAGTCGATTTTTCATAAATTCTAAGAAAAACATAAGTTAGGATGCTTCGAGATGAATTGGATGCTGCATGGAGATTAATCTTGATCTTCTACATCTCCCATCTTAATACAGCATCCCTACCTAAAAGCATCTCGGACTTAGTCGATTTTTCATAAATTCTAAGAAATTCATATGTTAGGATGCTGCGAGATGAATGGGATGCTGCATGGAGATGAATCTTGATCTTCTTCATCTCCCATCTTAATACAGCATCCCTACTTAAAGGCATCTCGGACTTAGTCGATTTTTCATAAATTCTAAGAAAAACATATGTTAGGATGCTGCGAGATGAATAGGATGCTGCATGGAGATGAATCTTGATCTTCTTCATCTCCCATCTTAATACAGCATCCCTACTTAAAGGCATCTTGGACTTAGTTGATTTTTCATAAATTCTAAGAAATTCATATGTTATGATGCTGCGAGATTAATGGGATGCTGCATGGAGATAAATCTTGATCTTCTACATCTCCCATCTTAATACAGCATCCCTACTTAAAGGCATCTCGGACTTAGTCGATTTTTCATAAATTCATAGAAAAACATATGTTGGGATGCTGCGAGATGAATGGGATGCTGCATGGAGATGAATCTTGATCTTCTTCATCTCCCATCTCAATACAGCATCCCTACTTAAAGGCATCTCGGACTTAGTCGATTTTTCATAAATTCTAAGAAATTCATATGTAAGGATGCTGGGAGATGAATGGGATGCTGCATGGAGATGAATATTGATCTTCTTCATTTCCAATCTCGATACAGCATCCCTACTTAAAGGCATCTCGGACTTAGTCGATTTTTCATAAATTCTAAGAAATTCATATGTAAGGATGCTGCGAGATGAATGGGATGCTGCATGGAGATGAATCTTGATCTCCTACATCTCCCATCTCAATACAGCATCCCTACTTAAAGGCATCTCGGACTTAGTCGATTTTTCATAAATTCATAGAAATTCATATGTTAGGATGCTGCGAGATGTATGGGATGCTGCATGGAGATGAATCTTGATCTCCTACATCTCCCATCTCAATACAGCATCCCTACTTAAAGGCATCTCTGACTTAGTCGATTTTTCATAAATTCTAAGAAAAACATATGTTAGGATGCTGCGAGATGAATGGGATGCTGCATGGAGATGAATATTGATCTTTTACATCTCCCATCTCAATACAGCATCCCTACTTAAAGGCATCTCGGACTTAGTCGATTTTACATAAATTCTTAGAAATTCATATGTTAGGATGCTGCGAGATGAATGGGATGCTGCATGGAGATGAATATTGATCTTCTTCATCTCCCATCTCAATACAGCATCCCTACTTAAAGGCATCTCGGACTTAGTCGATTTTTCATAAATTCCAAGAAAAACATATGTTAGGATGCTGCGAGATGAATGGGATGCTGCATGGAGATGAATCTTGATCTCCTAAATCTCCCATCTCAATACAGCATCCCTACTTAAAGGCATCTCGGACTTAGTAGATTTTTCATAAATTCTAAGAAATTCATATGTTAGGATGCTGCGAGATGAATGGGATGCTGCATGGAGATGAATCTTGATCTTCTTCATTTCCAATCTCGATACAGCATCCCTACTTAAAGGCATCACGGACTTAGTCGATTTTTCATAAATTCTAAGAAATTCATATGTTAGGATGCTGCGAGATGAATGGGATGCTGCATGGAGATGAATCTTGATCTCCTACATCTCCCATCTCAATACAGCATCCCTACTTAAAGGCATCTCGGACTTAGTCCATTTTTCATAAATTCTAAGAAAAACACATGTTAGGATGCTGTAAGATGAATAGGATGCTGCGTGGAGATGAATCTTGATCTTCTTCATCTCCAATCTTAATACAGCATCCCTACTTAAGGGCATCTCGGACTAAGTCTATTTTTCATAAATTCTAAGAAAAACATATGTTAGGATGCTGCGAGATGAAGGGGATGCTGCATGGAGATGAATCTTGATCTTCTTCATCTCCCATCTCAATACAGCATCCCTACTTAAAGGCATCTCGGACTTAGTCGATTTTTCATAAATTCTAAGAAATTCATATGTAAGGATGCTGGGAGATGAATGGGATGCTGCATGGAGATGAATCTTGATCTTCTTCATTTCCAGTCTCGATACAGCATCCCTACTTAAAGGCATCTCGGACTTAGTCGATTTTTCATAAATTCTAAGAAAAACATATGTTAGGATGCTGCGAGATGTATGAGATGCTGCATGGAGATGAATCTTGATCTCCTACATCTCCCATCTCAATACAGCATCCCTACTTAAAGGTATCTCGGACTTAGTCGATTTTTCATAAATTCTAAGAAAAACATATGTTAGGATGCTGGGAGATGAATGGGATGCTGCATGGAGATGCATCTTGATCTTCTTCATCTCCCATCTCAATACAGCATCCCTACTTAAAGGCATCTCGGACTTAGTCGATTGTTCATAAATTCTTAGAAATTCATATGTCAGGATGCTGCGAGATGAATGGGATGCTGCATGGAGATAAATCTTGATCTTCTTCATCTCCCGTCTTAATACAGCATCCCTACTTAAAGGCACCTCGGACTTAGTCGATTTTTCATAAATTCTAAGTAAAACATATGTTAGGGTGCTTCGAGATGAATGGGATGCTGCATGGAGATGAATCTTGAACTTCTTCATCTCCCATCTCGATACAGCATCCCTACTTAAAGGCATCTCGGACTTAGTCGATTTTTCATAAATTCATAGAAATTCATATGTTAGGATGCTGCGAGATGAATGGGATGCTGCATGGAGATGAATCTTGATCTTCTTCATCTCCCGTCTTAATACAGCATCCCTACTTAAAGGCATCTCGGACTTAGTCGATTTTTCATAAATTCTAAGAAAAACATATGTTAGGATGCTGCGAGATGAATGGGATGCTGCATGGAGATGAATCTTGATCTTCTTCATCTCCCGTCTTAATACAGCATCCCTACTTAAAGGCATCTCGGACTTAGTCGATTTTTCATAAATTCTAAGAAAAACATATGTTAGGATGCTGGGAGATGAATGGGATGCTGCATGGAGATGAATCTTGATCTTCTTCATCTCCCATCTTAATACAGCATCCCTGCCTAAAAGCATCTCGGACTTAGTCGATTTTTCATAAATTCTAAGAAAAACATATGTTAGGATGCTGGGAGATGAACGGGATGCTGCATGGAGATGAATCTTGATCTCCTACATCTCCCATCTCAATACAGCATCCCTACTTAAAGGCATCTCTGACTTAGTCGATTTTTCATAAATTCTAAGAAATTCATATGTTAGGATGCTGCGAGATGAATGATATGCTGCATGGAGATGAATCTTGATCTTCTTCATCTCGCATCTTAATACAGCATCCCTACTTAAGAGCATCTCGGACTTAGTCGATTTTTCATAAATACTAAGAAATTCATATGTTAGGATGCTGCGAGATGAATGGGATGCTGCATGGAGATGAATCTTGATCTTCTTCATCTCCCATCTTGATACAGCATCCCTACTTAAAGGCATCTCGGACTTAGTCGATTTTTCATAAATTCTAAGAAATTCATATGTTAGGATGCTGGGAGATGAATGGGATGCTGCATGGAGATGAATCTTGATCTCCTACATCTCCCATCTCAATACAGCATCCCTACTTAAAGGCATCTCGGACTTAGTCGATTTTTCAAAAATTCATAGAAATTCATATGTTAGGATGCTGGGAGATGAATGGGATGCTGCATGGAGATGAATCTTGATCTTCTTCATCTCCCATCTTAATACAGCATCCCTACTTAAAGGCATCTCGGACTTAGTCGATTTTTCATAAATTCTAAGAAATTCATATGTTAGGATGCTGGGAGATGAATGAGATGCTGCATGGAGATGAATCTTGATCTCCTACATCTCCCATCTCAATACAGCATCCCTACTTAAAGGCATCTCGGACTTAGTCGATTTTTCATAAATTCATAGAAATTCATATGTTAGGATGCTGCGAGATGAATGGGATGCTGCATGGAGATGAATCTTGATCTCCTACATCTCTCATCTCAATACAGCATCCCTACTTAAAGCCATCTCGGACTTAGTTGATTTTTCATAAATTCTAAGAAAAACATATGTTAGGATGCTGCGAGATGTATGGGATGCTGCATGGAGATGAATCTTGATCTCCTACATCTCCCATCTTAATACAGCATCCCTACTTAAACGCATCTCGGACTTAGTCGATTTTTCATAAATTCTAAGAAAAACATATGTTAGGATGCTGCGAGATGAATGGGATGCTGCATGGAGATGAATCTTGATCTTCTTCATCTCCCATCTTAATACAGCATCCCTAGTTAAAGGCATCTCGGACTTAGTCGATTTTTTATAAATTCTTAGAAAAACATATGTTAGGATGCTTCGAGATGAATGTGATGCTGCATGAAGATGAATCTTGATCGTCTTCATCTCCCATCTTAATACAGCATCCCTACTTAAAGGCATCTCGGACTTTGTCGATTTTTCACAAACTCTCAGAAAAACATAAGTTAGGATGCTGCGAGACGAATGGGATGCTGCATGGAGATGAATCTTGATCTTCTTCATCTCCCATTTTAATACAGCATCCCTACTTAGAGGCATCTCGGACTTAGTCGATTTTTCATAAATTCTAAGAAAAACATATGTTAGGATGCTGCGAGATGAATAAGATGCTGCATGGAGATGAATCTTGATCTTCTTCATCTCCCATCTCAATACAGCATCCCTACTTAAAGGCATCTCGGACTTAGTCGATTTTTCATAAATTCATAGAAATTCATATGTTAGGATGCTGCGAGATGAATGGGATGCTGCGTGGAGATGAATCTTGATCTCCTACATCTCTCATCTCAATACAGCATCCCTACTTAAAGCCATCTCGGACTTAGTCGATTTTTCATAAATTCATAGAAATTCATATGTTAGGATGCTGCGAGATGAATGGGATGCTGCATGGAGATGAATCTTGATCTTCTTCATCTCCCATCTTTATACAGCATCCCTACTTAAAGGCATCTCGGACTTAGTCGATTTTTCATAAATTCTAAGAAAAACATAAGTTAGGATGCTGCGAGATGAATGGGATGCTGCATGGAGATGAATCTTGATCTTCTTCATCTCCCATCTTAATACAGCATCCCTACTTAAAGGCATCTCGGACTTAGTCGATTTTTCATAAATTCTAAGAAATTCATATAAAAGGATGCTGCGAGATGAATGGGATGCTGCATGGAGATGAATCTTGATCTTCTTCATCTCCCATCTTAATACAGCATCCCTACTTAAAGGCATCTCGGACTTAGTCGATTTTTCATAAATTCTAAGAAAAACATATGTTAGGATGCTGCGAGATGAATGGGATGCTGCATGGAGATGAATCTTGATCTCCTACATCTCCCATCTCAATACAGCATCCCTACTTAAAGGCATCTCGGACTTAGTCGATTTTTCATAAATTCATAGAAATTCATATGTAAGGATGCTGCGAGATGAATGAGATGCTGCATGGAGATGAATCTTGATCTTCTTCATCTCCCATCTTAATACAGCATCCCTACTTATAGGCATCTCGGACTTAGTCGATTTTTCATAAATTCTAAGAAATTCATATGTTAGGATGCTGCGAGATGAATGGGATGCTGCATGGAGATGAATCTTGATCTTTTACATCTCCCGTCTAAATACAGCATCCCTACTTAAAGGCATCTCGGACTTAGTCGATTTTTCATAAATTCTCAGAAAAACATATGTTAGGATGCTGGGAGATGAATGGGATGCTGCATGGAGATGAATCTTGATCTCCTACATCTCCCATCTCAATACAGCATCCCTACTTAAAGGCATCTCGGACTTAATCGATTTTTCATAAATTCTAAGAAATTCATAAGTTAGGATGCTGGTAGATGAATGGGATGCTGCATGGAGATGAATCTTGATCTTCTTCATCTCCCGGCTTAATACAGCATCCCTACTTAAAGGCATCTCGGACTTAGTCGATTTTTCATAAATTCTAAGAAAAACATATGTTAGGATGCTGCGAGATGAATGGGATGCTGCATGGAGATGAATCTTCATCTTCTTTATCTCCCATCTTAATACAGCATCCCTACTTAAAGGCATCTCGGACTTAGTCGATTTTTCATAAATTCTAAGAAACACATATGTTAGGATGCTGCGAGATGAATGGGATGCTGCATGGAGATGAATCTTGATCTTCTTCATCTCCCATCTTAATACAGCATCCCCACTTAAAGGTATCTCGGACTTAGTCGGATTTTCATAAATTCTAAGAAAAACATATGATAGGATGCTGCGAGATGAATGGGATGCTGCATGGAGATGAATCTTGATCTTCTTCATCTCCCATCTTAATACAGCATCCCTACTTAAAGGCATCTCGGACTTAGTCGATTTTTCATAAATTCTTAGAAAAACATACGTTAGGATGCTGCGAGATGAATGGGATGCTGCATGGAGATGAATCTTAATCTTCTTCATCTCCCATTTTAATACAGCAACCCTACTTAAAGGCATCTCTGACTTAGTCGATTTTTCATAAATTCTAAGAAAAACATATGTTAGGATGCTGCGAGATGAATGGGATGCTGCATGGAGATGAATCTTAATCTTCTTCATCTCCCATTTTAATACAGCATCCCTACTTAAAGGCATCTCGGACTTAGTCGATTTTTCATAAATTCTAAGAAAAACATATGTTAGGATGCTGCGAGATGAATGGGATGCTGCATGGAGATGAATCTTAATCTTCTTCATCTCCCATTTTAATACAGCATCCCTACTTAAAGGCATCTCGGACTTAGTCGATTTTTCATAAATTCTAAGAAAAACATATGTTAGGATGCTGCGAGATGAATGGGATGCTGCATTGAGATGAATCTTGATCTTCTTCATCTCCCGTCTTAATACAGCATCCCTACTTAAAGGCATCTCGGACTTAGTCGATTTTTCATAAATTCTAAGAAAAACATATGTTAGGATGCTGCGAGATGAATGGGATGCTGCATTGAGATGAATCTTGATCTTCTTCATCTCCCATCTTAATACAGCATCCCTACTTAAAGGCATCTCGGACTTAGTCGATTTTTCATAAATTCTAAGAAAAACATATGTTCGGATGCTGCGAGATGAATGGGATGCTGCATTGAGATGAATCTTGATCTTCTTCATCTCCCATCTTAAAACAGCATCCCTACTTAAAGGCATCTCGGACTTAGTCAATTTTTCATAAATTCTATGAAATACATATGTTACGATGCTGCGAGATGAATGGGATGCTGCATGGAGATGAATCTTGATCTCCTTCATCTCCCATCTGAATACAGCATCCCTAATTGAAGGCATCTCGGACTTAGTCGATTTTTCATAAATTCTAAGAAAAACATATGTTAGGATGCTGGGAGATGAATGGGATGCTGCATGGAGATGAATCTTGATTTTCTTCATCTCTCATCTTAATACAGCATCCCTACTTGAAGGCATCTCGGACTTAGTCGATTTTTCATAAATTCTAAGAAAAACATATGTTAGGATGCTGGGAGATGAAAGGGATGCTGCATGGAGATGAATCTTGATCTTTTTCATCTCCCGTCTTGATACAGCATCCCTACTTAAAGGCATCTGGGACTTAGTCGATTTTTCATAAATTCTAAGAAAAACATATGTTAGGATGCTGCGAGGTAAATGGGATGCTGCATGGAGATGAATCTTGATCTTCTTCATCTCCCATCTTAATGCAGCATCCCTACTTAAAGGCATCTCGGACTTAGTCGATTTTTCATAAATTCTTAGAAAAACATATGTTAGGATGCTTGGAGATGAAAGGGATGCTGCATGGAGATGAATCTTGATCTTTTCATCTCCCGTCTTGATACAGCATCCCTACTTAAAGGCATCTCGGACTTAGTTGATTTTTCATAAATTCTTAAAAAAACATATGTTAGGATGCTGGGAGATGAATGGGATGCTGCATGGAGATGAATCATGATCTTCTTCATCTCCCATCTTAATACAGCATCCCTACTTAAAGGCATCTCGGACTTAGTCGATTTTTCATAAATTCTAAAAAAAAACATATGTTAGGATGCTGGGAGATGAATGGGATGCTGCATGGAGATGAATCTTGATCTTCTTCATCTCCCATCTTAATACAGCATCCTTACTTAAAGGCATCTCGGACTTAGTCGATTTTTCATAAATTCTAAGAAATTCATATGTTAGGATGCTGCGAGATGAATGGGATGCTGCATGGAGATGAATCTTGATCTCCTACATCTCCCATCTCAATACAGCATCCCTACTTAAAGGCATCTCTGACTTAGTCGATTTTTCATAAATTCTAAGAAAAACATATGTTTGGATGCTGCGAGATGAATGGGATGCTGCATGGAGATGAATCTTGATCTTCTTCATCTCCCATCTTAATACAGCATCCCTACTTAAAGGCATCTCGGACTTAGTCGATTTTTCATAAATTCTAAGAAATTCATATGTAATAATTCTGCGAGATGAATGGGATGCTGCATGGAGATGAATCTTGATCTTCTTCATCTCCAATCTTAATACAGCATCCCTATTTAAAGGCATCTCGGACTTAGTCGATTTTTCATAAATTCTAAGAAATTCATATGTTAGGATGCTGGGAGATGAATGGGATGCTGCATGGAGATGTATCTTGATCTTCTTCATCTCCCATCTTAATACAGCATCCCTACTTAAAGGCATCTCGGACTTAGTCGATTTTTCATAAATTCATAGAAATTTATATGTTAGGATGCTGGGAGATGAATGGGATGCTGCATGGAGATGAATCTTGATCTTCTCCATCTCCCATCTTAATACAGCATCCCTACTTAAGGGCTTCTCGGACTTAGTCGATTTTTCATAAATTCTAAGAAAAACATATGTTAGGATGCTGCGAGATGAATGGGATGCTGCATGGAGATGAATCTTGATCTTCTTCATCTCCCATCTTAATACAGCATCCCTACTTAAAGGCATCTCGGACTTAGTCGATTTTTCATAAAATCTAAGAAATTTATATGTTAGGATGCTGGGAGATGAATGGGATGCTGCATGGAGATGAATCTTGATCTTCTTCATCTCCCATCTTAATACAGCATCCCCACTTAAAGGCATCTCGGACTTAGTTGATTTTTCATAAATTCTAAGAAAAACATATGTTAGGATGCTGCGAGATGAATGGGATCCTGCATGGAGATGAATCTTGATCTTCTTCATCTCCCATCTTAATACAGCATCCCCACTTAAAGGCATCTCGGACTTAGTCGATTTTTCATAAATTCTAAGAAAAACATATGTTAGGATGCTGCGAGATGAATGGGATGCTGCATGGAGATGAATCTTGATCTTCTTCATCTCCCATCTTAATACAGCATCCCTACTTAAAGGCATCTCGGACTTAGTCAATTTTTCATAAATTCTAAGAAAAACATATGTTAGGATGCTGCGAGATGAATGGGATGCTGCGCGGAGATGAATCTTGATCTTCCTCATCACCCATCTTAATACAGCATCCCTACTTAAAGGCATCTCGGACTTAGTCGATTTTTCATAAATTCTAAGAAAAACTTATGTTAGGATGCTGGGAGATAAATGGGATGCTGCATGGAGATGAATCTTGATCTCCTACATCTCCAATCTCAATACAGCATCCCTACTTAAAGGCATCTCGGACTTAGTCTATTTTTCATAAATTCTAAGAAAAACATATGTTAGGATGCTGCGAGATGAATGGGATGCTGCATGGAGATGAATCTTGATCTTCTTCATCTCCCATCTTAATACAGCATCCCTGCTTAAAGGCATCTCGGACTTAGTCGATTTTTCATAAATTCTAAAAAAAACATATGTTAGGATGCTGCGAGATGAATGGGATGCTGCATGGAGATGAATCTTGATCTTCTTCATCTCCCATCTTAATACAGCATCCCTACTTAAAGGCATCTCGGACTTAGTCGATTTTTCATAAATTCTAAGAAAAACATATGTAAGGATGTTGCGAGATGAATGGGATGCTGCATGGAGATGAATCTTGATCTTCTTCATCTCCCATCTTAATACAGCATCCCTACTTAAAGGCATCTCGGACTTAGTCGATTTTTCATAAATTCTAAGAAAAACATATGTTAGGATGTTGCGAGATTAATGGGATGCTGCATGGAGATGAATCTTGATCTTCCTCATATCCCATCTTAATACAGCATCCCTACTTAAAGGCATCTCGGACTTAGTCGAATTTTCATAAATTCTAAGAAATTCATATGTTAGGATGCTGCGAGGAGAATGGGATGCTGCATGGAGATGAATCTTGATCTTCTTCATCTCCCATCTCAATACAGCATCCCTACTTAAAGGCATCTCGGACTTAGTCGATTTTTCATAAATTCTAAGAAAAACATATGTTAGGATGCTGCGAGATGAATGGGATGCTGCATGGAGATGAATCTTGATCTTCGTCATCTCCCATCTGAATACAGCATCCCTACTTAAAGGCATCTCGGACTTAGTCGATTTTTAATAAATTCTAAGAAAATCATATGTTTGGATGCTGCGAGATGAATGGGATGCTGCATGGAGATGAATCTTGATCTTCTTCATCTCCCATCTCAATACAGCATCCCTACTTAAAGGCATCTCGGACTTAGTCGATTTTTCATAAATTCTAAGAAAAACATATGTTAGGATGCTGCATGGAGATGAATCTTGATCTTCGTCATCTTCCATCTTAATACAGCATCCCTACTTAAGGGCATCTCGGACTTAGTCGATTTTTCATAAATTCTAAGAAAAACATATGTTAGGGTGCTGCGAGATGAATGGGATGCTGCATGGAGATGAATCTTGATCTTCTTCATCTTCCATCTTGATACAGCATCCCTACTTAAAGGCATCTCGGACTTAGTCGATTTTTCATAAATTCATAGAAATTCATATGTTAGGATGCTGCGAGATGAATGGGATGCTGCATGGAGATGAATCTTGATCTTCTTCATCTCCCATCTCAATACAGCATCCCTACTTAAAGGCATCTCGGACTTAGTCGATTTTTCATAAATTCTAAGTAAAACATATGTTCGGATGCTGCGAGATGAATGGGATGCTGCATGGAGATGAATCTTGATCTTCTTCATCTCCCATCTCAATACAGCATCCCTACTTAAAGGCATCTCGGACTTAGTCGATTTTTCATAAATTCATAGAAATTCATATGTTAGGATGCTGCGAGATGAATGGGATGCTGCATGGAGATGAATCTTGATCTCCTACATCTCTCATCTCAATACAGCATCCCTACTTAAAGGCATCTCGGACTTAGTCGATTTTTCATATATTCTAAGAAATTCATATGTTAGGATGCTGCGAGATGAATGGGATGCTGCATGGAGATGTATCTTGATCTTTTTCATCTCCCATCTTAATACAGCATCCCTACTTAAAGGCATCTCGGACTTAGTCGATTTTTCATAAATTCATAGAAATTCATATGTTAGGATGCTGGGAGATGAATAGGATGCTGCATGGAGATGAATCTTGATCTCCTACATCTCCCATCTTAATACAGCATCCCTACTTAAAGGCATCTCGGACTTAGTCGATTTTTCATAAATTCTAAGAAAAACATATGTTAGGATGCTGGGAGATGAATGGGATGCTGCATGGAGATGAATCTTGATCTTCTTCATCTCCCGTCTTAATACAGCATCCCTTCTTAAAGGCATCTCGGACTTAGTCGATTTTTCATAAATTCTAAGAAAAACATATGTTAGGATGCTGCGAGATGAATGGGATGCTGCATGGAGATGAATCTTGATCTCCTACATCTCCCATCTTTATACAGCATCCCTACTTAAAGGCATCTCGGACTTAGTCGATTTTTCATAAATTCATAGAAATTCATATGTTAGGATGCTGGGAGATGAATAGGATGCTGCATGGAGATGAATCTTGATCTCCTACATCTCCCATCGCAATACAGCATAACTACTTAAAGGCATCTCGGACTTAGTCGATTTTTCATAAATTCTAAGAAAAACATATGTTCGGATGCTGCGAGATGAATGGGATGCTGCATTGAGATGAATCTTGATCTTCTTCATCTCCCATCTTAAAACAGCATCCCTACTTAAAGGCATCTCGGACTTAGTCAATTTTTCATAAATTCTATGAAATACATATGTTACGATGCTGCGAGATGAATGGGATGCTGCATGGAGATGAATCTTGATCTCCTTCATCTCCCATCTGAATACAGCATCCCTAATTGAAGGCATCTCGGACTTAGTCGATTTTTCATAAATTCTAAGAAAAACATATGTTAGGATGCTGGGAGATGAATGGGATGCTGCATGGAGATGAATCTTGATTTTCTTCATCTCCCATCTTAATACAGCATCCCTACTTGAAGGCATCTCGGACTTAGTCGATTTTTCATAAATTCTAAGAAAAACATATGTTAGGATGCTGGGAGATGAAAGGGATGCTGCATGGAGATGAATCTTGATCTTTTTCATCTCCCGTCTTGATACAGCATCCCTACTTAAAGGCATCTGGGACTTAGTCGATTTTTCATAAATTCTAAGAAAAACATATGTTAGGATGCTGCGAGGTAAATGGGATGCTGCATGGAGATGAATCTTGATCTTCTTCATCTCCCATCTTAATGCAGCATCCCTACTTAAAGGCATCTCGGACTTAGTCGATTTTTCATAAATTCTTAGAAAAACATATGTTAGGATGCTTGGAGATGAAAGGGATGCTGCATGGAGATGAATCTTGATCTTTTCATCTCCCGTCTTGATACAGCATCCCTACTTAAAGGCATCTCGGACTTAGTTGATTTTTCATAAATTCTTAGAAAAACATATGTTAGGATGCTGGGAGATGAATGGGATGCTGCATGGAGATGAATCATGATCTTCTTCATCTCCCATCTTAATACAGCATCCCTACTTAAAGGCATCTCGGACTTAGTCGATTTTTCATAAATTCTAAAAAAAAACATATGTTAGGATGCTGGGAGATGAATGGGATGCTGCATGGAGATGAATCTTGATCTTCTTCATCTCCCATCTTAATACAGCATCCTTACTTAAAGGCATCTCGGACTTAGTCGATTTTTCATAAATTCTAAGAAATTCATATGTTAGGATGCTGCGAGATGAATGGGATGCTGCATGGAGATGAATCTTGATCTCCTACATCTCCCATCTCAATACAGCATCCCTACTTAAAGGCATCTCTGACTTAGTCGATTTTTCATAAATTCTAAGAAAAACATATGTTCGGATGCTGCGAGATGAATGGGATGCTGCATGGAGATGAATCATGATCTTCTTCATCTCCCATCTTAATACAGCATCCCTACTTAAAGGCATCTCGGACTTAGTCGATTTTTCATAAATTCTAAGAAATTCATATGTAATAATTCTGCGAGATGAATGGGATGCTGCATGGAGATGAATCTTGATCTTCTTCATCTCCAATCTTAATACAGCATCCCTATTTAAAGGCATCTCGGACTTAGTCGATTTTTCATAAATTCTAAGAAATTCATATGTTAGGATGCTGGGAGATGAATGGGATGCTGCATGGAGATGTATCTTGATCTTCTTCATCTCCCATCTTAATACAGCATCCCTACTTAAAGGCATCTCGGACTTAGTCGATTTTTCATAAATTCATAGAAATTTATATGTTAGGATGCTGGGAGATGAATGGGATGCTGCATGGAGATGAATCTTGATCTTCTCCATCTCCCATCTTAATACAGCATCCCTACTTAAGGGCTTCTCGGACTTAGTCGATTTTTCATAAATTCTAAGAAAAACATATGTTAGGATGCTGCGAGATGAATGGGATGCTGCATGGAGATGAATCTTGATCTTCTTCATCTCCCATCTTAATACAGCATCCCTACTTAAAGGCATCTCGGACTTAGTCGATTTTTCATAAAATCTAAGAAATTTATATGTTAGGATGCTGGGAGATGAATGGGATGCTGCATGGAGATGAATCTTGATCTTCTTCATCTCCCATCTTAATACAGCATCCCCACTTAAAGGCATCTCGGACTTAGTTGATTTTTCATAAATTCATAGAAATTCATATGTTAGGATGCTGCGAGATGAATGGGATGCTGCATGGAGATGAATCTTGATCTCCTACATCTCTCATCTCAATACAGCATCCCTACTTAAAGGCATCTCGGACTTAGTCGATTTTTCATAAATTCATAGAAATTCATATGTTAGGATGCTGCGAGATGAATGGGATGCTGCATGGAGATGAATCTTGATCTTCTTCATCTCCCATCTCAATACAGCATCCCTACTTAAAGGCATCTCGGACTTAGTCGATTTTTCATAAATTCTAAGTAAAACATATGTTCGGATGCTGCGAGATGAATGGGATGCTGCATGGAGATGAATCTTGATCTTCTTCATCTCCCATCTCAATACAGCATCCCTACTTAAAGGCATCTCGGACTTAGTCGATTTTTCATAAATTCATAGAAATTCATATGTTAGGATGCTGCGAGATGAATGGGATGCTGCATGGAGATGAATCTTGATCTCCTACATCTCTCATCTCAATACAGCATCCCTACTTAAAGGCATCTCGGACTTAGTCGATTTTTCATATATTCTAAGAAATTCATATGTTAGGATGCTGCGAGATGAATGGGATGCTGCATGGAGATGTATCTTGATCTTTTTCATCTCCCATCTTAATACAGCATCCCTACTTAAAGGCATCTCGGACTTAGTCGATTTTTCATAAATTCTAAGAAATTCATATGTTAGGATGCTGGGAGATGAATGGGATGCTGCATGGAGATGAATCTTGATCTCCTACATCTCCCATCTTAATACAGCATCCCTACTTAAATGCATCTCGGACTTAGTCGATTTTTCATAAATTCTAAGAAATTCATATGTTAGGATGCTGCGAGATGAATGGGATGCTGCATGGAGATGAATCTTGATCTTTTGCATTTTCCATCTCAATACAGCATCCCTACTTAAAGGCATCTCGGACTTAGTCGATTTTTCATAAATTCTAAGAAATTCATATGTTAGGATGCTGCGAGATGAATGGGATGCTGCATGGAGATGAATCTTGATCTCCTACATCTCCCATATCAATACAGCATCCCTGCTTAAAGGCATCTCGGACTTAGTCGATTTTTCATAAATTCTAAGAAAAACATATGTTAGGATGCTGCGAGATGAATGAGATGCTGCATGGAGATGAATCTTGATCTTCTTCATCTCCAATCTTAATACAGCATCCCTACATAAAGGCATCTCAGATTTAGTCGATTTTTCATAAATTCTAAGAAAAACATATGTTAGGATGCTGCGAGATGAATGGGATGCTGCATGGAGATGAATCTTGATCTTCTTCATCTCCCATCTTAACACAGCATCCCTACTTAAAGGCATCTTGGACTTAGCCGAGTTTTCATAAATTCTAAGAAAAACATATGTTAGGATGCTGCGAGATGAATGAGATGCTGCATGGAGATGAATCTTGATCTTCTTCATCTCCAATCTTAATACAGCATCCCTACTTAAAGCCATCTCGGACTTAGTCGATTTTTCATAAAATCTAAGAAATTGATATGTTTGGATGCTGCGAGACGAATGGGATGCTGCATGGAGATAAATCTTGATCTCCTACATCTCCCATCTCAATACAGCATCCCTACTTAAAGCCATCTCGGACTTAGTCGATTTTTCATAAATTCTAAGAAAAACATATGTTAGGATGCTGCGAGATGAATGAGATGCTGCATGGAGATGAATCTTGATCTTCTTCATCTCCAATCTTAATACAGCATCCCTACATAAAGGCATCTCAGATTTAGTCGATTTTTCATAAATTCTAAGAAAAACATATGTTAGGATGCTGCGAGATGAATGGGATGCTGCATGGAGATGAATATTGATCTCCTTAATCTCCCATCTCAATACAGCATCCCTACTTAAAGGCATCTCGGACTAAGTCGATTTTTCATAAAATCTAAGAAAAACAATTGTTAGGATGCTGGGAGATGAATAGGATGCTGCATGGAGGTGAATCTTGTTCTTCTTCATCTCCTTTCTTAATACAGCATCCCTACTTAAAGGCATCTCGGAATTAGTCGATTTTTCATAAATTCTAAGAAAAACATATGTTAGGATGCTGCGAGATGAATGGGATGCTGCATGGAGATGAATCTTGATTTTCATCATCTCCCATCTTAATACAGCATCCCTACTTAAAGGCATCTCGGACTTAGTCGATTTTTCATAAATTCTAAGAAAAACATATGTTAGGATGCTGGGAGATGAATGGGATGCTGCATGGAGATGAATCTTGATCTTCTTCATCTCCCATCTTAATACAGCATCCCTACTTAAAGGCATCTCGGACTTAGTCGATTTTTCATAAATTCTAAGAAAAACATATGTTAGGATGCTGCGAGATGAATGGGATGCTGCATGGAGATGAATCTTGATCTTCTTCATCTCCCATCTTAACACAGCATCCCTACTTAAAGGCATCTTGGACTTAGTCGATTTTTCATAAATTCTAAGAAAAACATATGTTAGGATGCTGGGAGATGAATGGGATGCTGCATGGAGATAAGTCTTGATCTTCTTCATCTCCCATCTCAATACAGCATCCCTGCTTAAAGGCATCTCGGACTTAGTCGATTTTTCATAAATTCTAAGAAAAACATATGTTAGGATGCTGGGAGATGAATGGGATGCTGCATGGAGATGAATCTTGATCTTCTTCATCTCCCATCTTAATACAGCATCCCTACTTAAAGGCATCTCGGACTAAGTCGATTTTAATTAAATTCTACGAAAAACATTTGTTAGGATGCTGCGAGATAAATGGGATGCTGCATTGAGATGAATCTTGATCTTCATCTCCCATTTTAATACAGCATCCCTACTTAAAGGCATCTCGGACTTAGTCGATTTTTATTAAATTCTACGAAAAACATATGTTAGGATGCTGCGAGATGAATGGGATGCTGCATTGAGATGAATCTTGATCTTCTTCATCTCGCATCTTAATACAGCATCCCTACTTAAAGGCATCTCGGACTTAGTCGATTTTTCATAAATTCTAAGAAAAACAGATGTAAGGATGCTGCGAGATGAATGGGATGCTGCATGGAGATGAATCTTGATCTTCTTCATCTTCCATCTTAATACAGCATCCCTACTTAAAGGCATCTCGGACTTAGCCGATTTTTTATAAATTGTAAGAAAAACATATGTAAGGATGCTGCGAGATAAATGGGATGCTGCATGGAGATGAATCTTGATCTCCTACATCTCTCATCTCAATACAGCATCCCTACTTAAAGGCATCTCATACTTAGTCGATTTTTCATAAATTCTAAGAAAAACATATGTAAGGATGCTGCGAAATGAATGGGATGCTGCATGGAGATAAATCTTGATCTTCTTCATCTCCCATCCAAATACAGCATCCCTACTTAAAGGCATCTCGGACTTAGTCGATTTTTCATAAATTCTTAGAAAAACATATGTTAAGATGCTGCGAGATGAATGGGATGCTGCATGGAGATGAATCTTGATCTCCTACATCTCCCATCTCAATACAGCATCCCTACTTAAAGGCATCTCGGACTTAGTCGATTTTTCATAAATTCATAGAAATTCATATGTTAGGATGCTGCGAGATGAATGGGATGCTGCATGGAGATGAATCTTGATCTTCTACATCTCCCATCTTAATACAGCATCCCTACTTAAAGGCATCTCGGACTTAGTCGATTTTTCATAAATTCTAAGAAAAACATATGTTAGGATGTTGCGAGATGAATGGGATGCTGCATGGAGATGAATCTTGATCTTCTTCATCTCCCATCTTAATACAGCATCCCTACTTAAAGGCATCTTGGACTTAGTTGATTTTTCATAAATTCTAAGAAATTCATATGTTATGATGCTGCGAGATTAATGGGATGCTGCATGGAGATAAATCTTGATCTTCTTCATCTCCCATCTTAATACAGCATCCCTACTTAAAGGCATCTCGGACTTAGTCGATTTTTCATAAATTCTAAGAAAAACATAAGTTAGGATGCTTCGAGATGAATTGGATGCTGCATGGAGATTAATCTTGATCTTCTACATCTCCCATCTTAATACAGCATCCCTACCTAAAAGCATCTCGGACTTAGTCGATTTTTCATAAATTCTAAGAAATTCATATGTTAGGATGCTGCGAGATGAATGGGATGCTGCATGGAGATGAATCTTGATCTTCTTCATCTCCCATCTTAATACAGCATCCCTACTTAAAGGCATCTCGGACTTAGTCGATTTTTCATAAATTCTAAGAAAAACATATGTTAGGATGCTGCGAGATGAATAGGATGCTGCATGGAGATGAATCTTGATCTTCTTCATCTCCCATCTTAATACAGCATCCCTACTTAAAGGCATCTTGGACTTAGTTGATTTTTCATAAATTCTAAGAAATTCATATGTTATGATGCTGCGAGATTAATGGGATGCTGCATGGAGATAAATCTTGATCTTCTACATCTCCCATCTTAATACAGCATCCCTACTTAAAGGCATCTCGGACTTAGTCGATTTTTCATAAATTCATAGAAAAACATATGTTGGGATGCTGCGAGATGAATGGGATGCTGCATGGAGATGAATCTTGATCTTCTTCATCTCCCATCTCAATACAGCATCCCTACTTAAAGGCATCTCGGACTTAGTCGATTTTTCATAAATTCTAAGAAATTCATATGTAAGGATGCTGGGAGATGAATGGGATGCTGCATGGAGATGAATATTGATCTTCTTCATTTCCAATCTCGATACAGCATCCCTACTTAAAGGCATCTCGGACTTAGTCGATTTTTCATAAATTCTAAGAAATTCATATGTAAGGATGCTGCGAGATGAATGGGATGCTGCATGGAGATGAATCTTGATCTCCTACATCTCCCATCTCAATACAGCATCCCTACTTAAAGGCATCTCGGACTTAGTCGATTTTTCATAAATTCATAGAAATTCATATGTTAGGATGCTGCGAGATGTATGGGATGCTGCATGGAGATGAATCTTGATCTCCTACATCTCCCATCTCAATACAGCATCCCTACTTAAAGGCATCTCTGACTTAGTCGATTTTTCATAAATTCTAAGAAAAACATATGTTAGGATGCTGCGAGATGAATGGGATGCTGCATGGAGATGAATATTGATCTTTTACATCTCCCATCTCAATACAGCATCCCTACTTAAAGGCATCTCGGACTTAGTCGATTTTACATAAATTCTTAGAAATTCATATGTTAGGATGCTGCGAGATGAATGGGATGCTGCATGGAGATGAATATTGATCTTCTTCATCTCCCATCTCAATACAGCATCCCTACTTAAAGGCATCTCGGACTTAGTCGATTTTTCATAAATTCCAAGAAAAACATATGTTAGGATGCTGCGAGATGAATGGGATGCTGCATGGAGATGAATCTTGATCTCCTAAATCTCCCATCTCAATACAGCATCCCTACTTAAAGGCATCTCGGACTTAGTAGATTTTTCATAAATTCTAAGAAATTCATATGTTAGGATGCTGCGAGATGAATGGGATGCTGCATGGAGATGAATCTTGATCTTCTTCATTTCCAATCTCGATACAGCATCCCTACTTAAAGGCATCACGGACTTAGTCGATTTTTCATAAATTCTAAGAAATTCATATGTTAGGATGCTGCGAGATGAATGGGATGCTGCATGGAGATGAATCTTGATCTCCTACATCTCCCATCTCAATACAGCATCCCTACTTAAAGGCATCTCGGACTTAGTCCATTTTTCATAAATTCTAAGAAAAACACATGTTAGGATGCTGTAAGATGAATAGGATGCTGCGTGGAGATGAATCTTGATCTTCTTCATCTCCAATCTTAATACAGCATCCCTACTTAAGGGCATCTCGGACTAAGTCTATTTTTCATAAATTCTAAGAAAAACATATGTTAGGATGCTGCGAGATGAAGGGGATGCTGCATGGAGATGAATCTTGATCTTCTTCATCTCCCATCTCAATACAGCATCCCTACTTAAAGGCATCTCGGACTTAGTCGATTTTTCATAAATTCTAAGAAATTCATATGTAAGGATGCTGGGAGATGAATGGGATGCTGCATGGAGATGAATCTTGATCTTCTTCATTTCCAGTCTCGATACAGCATCCCTACTTAAAGGCATCTCGGACTTAGTCGATTTTTCATAAATTCTAAGAAAAACATATGTTAGGATGCTGCGAGATGTATGAGATGCTGCATGGAGATGAATCTTGATCTCCTACATCTCCCATCTCAATACAGCATCCCTACTTAAAGGCATCTCGGACTTAGTCGATTTTTCATAAATTCTAAGAAAAACATATGTTAGGATGCTGGGAGATGAATGGGATGCTGCATGGAGATGCATCTTGATCTTCTTCATCTCCCATCTCAATACAGCATCCCTACTTAAAGGCATCTCGGACTTAGTCGATTGTTCATAAATTCTTAGAAATTCATATGTCAGGATGCTGCGAGATGAATGGGATGCTGCATGGAGATAAATCTTGATCTTCTTCATCTCCCGTCTTAATACAGCATCCCTACTTAAAGGCACCTCGGACTTAGTCGATTTTTCATAAATTCTAAGTAAAACATATGTTAGGGTGCTTCGAGATGAATGGGATGCTGCATGGAGATGAATCTTGAACTTCTTCATCTCCCATCTCGATACAGCATCCCTACTTAAAGGCATCTCGGACTTAGTCGATTTTTCATAAATTCATAGAAATTCATATGTTAGGATGCTGCGAGATGAATGGGATGCTGCATGGAGATGAATCGTGATCTTCTTCATCTCCCGTCTTAATACAGCATCCCTACTTAAAGGCATCTCGGACTTAGTCGATTTTTCATAAATTCTAAGAAAAACATATGTTAGGATGCTGCGAGATGAATGGGATGCTGCATGGAGATGAATCTTGATCTTCTTCATCTCCCGTCTTAATACAGCATCCCTACTTAAAGGCATCTCGGACTTAGTCGATTTTTCATAAATTCTAAGAAAAACATATGTTAGGATGCTGGGAGATGAATGGGATGCTGCATGGAGATGAATCTTGATCTTCTTCATCTCCCATCTTAATACAGCATCCCTGCCTAAAAGCATCTCGGACTTAGTCGATTTTTCATAAATTCTAAGAAAAACATATGTTAGGATGCTGGGAGATGAACGGGATGCTGCATGGAGATGAATCTTGATCTCCTACATCTCCCATCTCAATACAGCATCCCTACTTAAAGGCATCTCTGACTTAGTCGATTTTTCATAAATTCTAAGAAATTCATATGTTAGGATGCTGCGAGATGAATGATATGCTGCATGGAGATGAATCTTGATCTTCTTCATCTCGCATCTTAATACAGCATCCCTACTTAAGAGCATCTCGGACTTAGTCGATTTTTCATAAATACTAAGAAATTCATATGTTAGGATGCTGCGAGATGAATGGGATGCTGCATGGAGATGAATCTTGATCTTCTTCATCTCCCATCTTGATACAGCATCCCTACTTAAAGGCATCTCGGACTTAGTCGATTTTTCATAAATTCTAAGAAATTCATATGTTAGGATGCTGGGAGATGAATGGGATGCTGCATGGAGATGAATCTTGATCTCCTACATCTCCCATCTCAATACAGCATCCCTACTTAAAGGCATCTCGGACTTAGTCGATTTTTCAAAAATTCATAGAAATTCATATGTTAGGATGCTGGGAGATGAATGGGATGCTGCATGGAGATGAATCTTGATCTTCTTCATCTCCCATCTTAATACAGCATCCCTACTTAAAGGCATCTCGGACTTAGTCGATTTTTCATAAATTCTAAGAAATTCATATGTTAGGATGCTGGGAGATGAATGAGATGCTGCATGGAGATGAATCTTGATCTCCTACATCTCCCATCTCAATACAGCATCCCTACTTAAAGGCATCTCGGACTTAGTCGATTTTTCATAAATTCATAGAAATTCATATGTTAGGATGCTGCGAGATGAATGGGATGCTGCATGGAGATGAATCTTGATCTCCTACATCTCTCATCTCAATACAGCATCCCTACTTAAAGCCATCTCGGACTTAGTTGATTTTTCATAAATTCTAAGAAAAACATATGTTAGGATGCTGCGAGATGTATGGGATGCTGCATGGAGATGAATCTTGATCTCCTACATCTCCCATCTTAATACAGCATCCCTACTTAAACGCATCTCGGACTTAGTCGATTTTTCATAAATTCTAAGAAAAACATATGTTAGGATGCTGCGAGATGAATGGGATGCTGCATGGAGATGAATCTTGATCTTCTTCATCTCCCATCTTAATACAGCATCCCTAGTTAAAGGCATCTCGGACTTAGTCGATTTTTTATAAATTCTTAGAAAAACATATGTTAGGATGCTTCGAGATGAATGTGATGCTGCATGAAGATGAATCTTGATCGTCTTCATCTCCCATCTTAATACAGCATCCCTACTTAAAGGCATCTCGGACTTTGTCGATTTTTCACAAACTCTCAGAAAAACATAAGTTAGGATGCTGCGAGACGAATGGGATGCTGCATGGAGATGAATCTTGATCTTCTTCATCTCCCATTTTAATACAGCATCCCTACTTAGAGGCATCTCGGACTTAGTCGATTTTTCATAAATTCTAAGAAAAACATATGTTAGGATGCTGCGAGAAGAATAAGATGCTGCATGGAGATGAATCTTGATCTTCTTCATCTCCCATCTCAATACAGCATCCCTACTTAAAGGCATCTCGGACTTAGTCGATTTTTCATAAATTCATAGAAATTCATATGTTAGGATGCTGCGAGATGAATGGGATGCTGCGTGGAGATGAATCTTGATCTCCTACATCTCTCATCTCAATACAGCATCCCTACTTAAAGCCATCTCGGACTTAGTCGATTTTTCATAAATTCATAGAAATTCATATGTTAGGATGCTGCGAGATGAATGGGATGCTGCATGGAGATGAATCTTGATCTTCTTCATCTCCCATCTTAATACAGCATCCCTACTTAAAGGCATCTCGGACTTAGTCGATTTTTCATAAATTCTAAGAAAAACATAAGTTAGGATGCTGCGAGATGAATGGGATGCTGCATGGAGATGAATCTTGATCTTCTTCATCTCCCATCTTAATACAGCATCCCTACTTAAAGGCATCTCGGACTTAGTCGATTTTTCATAAATTCTAAGAAATTCATATAAAAGGATGCTGCGAGATGAATGGGATGCTGCATGGAGATGAATCTTGATCTTCTTCATCTCCCATCTTAATACAGCATCCCTACTTAAAGGCATCTCGGACTTAGTCGATTTTTCATAAATTCTAAGAAAAACATATGTTAGGATGCTGCGAGATGAATGGGATGCTGCATGGAGATGAATCTTGATCTCCTACATCTCCCATCTCAATACAGCATCCCTACTTAAAGGCATCTCGGACTTAGTCGATTTTTCATAAATTCATAGAAATTCATATGTAAGGATGCTGCGAGATGAATGAGATGCTGCATGGAGATGAATCTTGATCTTCTTCATCTCCCATCTTAATACAGCATCCCTACTTATAGGCATCTCGGACTTAGTCGATTTTTCATAAATTCTAAGAAATTCATATGTTAGGATGCTGCGAGATGAATGGGATGCTGCATGGAGATGAATCTTGATCTTTTACATCTCCCGTCTAAATACAGCATCCCTACTTAAAGGCATCTCGGACTTAGTCGATTTTTCATAAATTCTCAGAAAAACATATGTTAGGATGCTGGGAGATGAATGGGATGCTGCATGGAGATGAATCTTGATCTCCTACATCTCCCATCTCAATACAGCATCCCTACTTAAAGGCATCTCGGACTTAATCGATTTTTCATAAATTCTAAGAAATTCATAAGTTAGGATGCTGGTAGATGAATGGGATGCTGCATGGAGATGAATCTTGATCTTCTTCATCTCCCGGCTTAATACAGCATCCCTACTTAAAGGCATCTCGGACTTAGTCGATTTTTCATAAATTCTAAGAAAAACATATGTTAGGATGCTGCGAGATGAATGGGATGCTGCATGGAGATGAATCTTCATCTTCTTTATCTCCCATCTTAATACAGCATCCCTACTTAAAGGCATCTCGGACTTAGTCGATTTTTCATAAATTCTAAGAAACACATATGTTAGGATGCTGCGAGATGAATGGGATGCTGCATGGAGATGAATCTTGATCTTCTTCATCTCCCATCTTAATACAGCATCCCCACTTAAAGGTATCTCGGACTTAGTCGGATTTTCATAAATTCTAAGAAAAACATATGATAGGATGCTGCGAGATGAATGGGATGCTGCATGGAGATGAATCTTGATCTTCTTCATCTCCCATCTTAATACAGCATCCCTACTTAAAGGCATCTCGGACTTAGTCGATTTTTCATAAATTCTTAGAAAAACATACGTTAGGATGCTGCGAGATGAATGGGATGCTGCATGGAGATGAATCTTAATCTTCTTCATCTCCCATTTTAATACAGCAACCCTACTTAAAGGCATCTCTGACTTAGTCGATTTTTCATAAATTCTAAGAAAAACATATGTTAGGATGCTGCGAGATGAATGGGATGCTGCATGGAGATGAATCTTAATCTTCTTCATCTCCCATTTTAATACAGCATCCCTACTTAAAGGCATCTCGGACTTAGTCGATTTTTCATAAATTCTAAGAAAAACATATGTTAGGATGCTGCGAGATGAATGGGATGCTGCATGGAGATGAATCTTAATCTACTTCATCTCCCATTTTAATACAGCATCCCTACTTAAAGGCATCTCGGACTTAGTCGATTTTTCATAAATTCTAAGAAAAACATATGTTAGGATGCTGCGAGATGAATGGGATGCTGCATTGAGATGAATCTTGATCTTCTTCATCTCCCGTCTTAATACAGCATCCCTACTTAAAGGCATCTCGGACTTAGTCGATTTTTCATAAATTCTAAGAAAAACATATGTTAGGATGCTGCGAGATGAATGGGATGCTGCATGGAGATGAATCTTGATCTTCTTCATCTCCCATCTTAATGCAGCATCCCTACCGAAAGGCATCTCGGACTTAGTCGATTTTTCATAAATTCTAAGAAAAACATATGTTAGGATGCTGCGAGATGAATGGGATGCTGCATGGAGATGAATCTTGATCTTCTTCATCTCCCATCTTAATACAGCATACCTACTTAAAGGCATCTCGGACTTAGTCGATTTTTCATAAATTCTAAGAAAAACATATGTTAGGATGCTTGGAGATGAATGGGATGCTGCATGGAGATGCATCTTGATCTTCTTCATCTCCCATCTCAATACAGCATCCCTACTTAAAGGCATCTCGGACTTAGTCGATTTTTCATAAATTCTAAGAAAAACATATGTTAGGATGCAGGGAGAGTAAAGGGATGCTGCATGGAGATGAATCTTGATCTTCTTCATCTCCCATCTTAATACAGCATCCCTTCTTAAAGGCATCTCGGACTTAGTCGATTTTTCATAAATTCTAAGAAAAACATATGTTAGGATGCTGCGAGATGAATGGGATGCTGCATGGAGATGAATCTTGATCTTCTTCATCTCCCATCTTAATACAGCATCCCTGCTTCAGGGCATCTCGGACTTAGTCGATTTTTCATAAATTCTTAGAAAAAAATATGTTAGGATGCTGCGAGATGAATGGGATGCTGCATGGAGATGAATCTTGATCTTCTTCATCTCCCATCTTAATACAGCATCCCTACTTGAAGGCATCTCGGACTTAGTCGATTTTTCATAAATACTAAGAAAAACATATGTTAGGATGCTGGGAGATGAATGGAATGCTGCATTGAGATGAATCTTGATCTTCTTCATCTCCCATCTTAATACAGCATCCCTATTTAAAGGCATCTTGGACTAAGTCGATTTTTCATAAATTCTAAGAAAAACATATGTTAGGATGCTGCGAGATGAATGGGATGCTGCATGGAGATGAATCTTGAACTTCTTCATCTCCCATCTTAATACAGCATCCCTTCTTAAAGGCATCTCGGACTTAGTCGATTTTTCATAAATTCTTAGAAAAAAATATGTTAGGATGCTGCGAGATGAATGGGATGCTGCATGGAGATGAATCTTGATCTTCTTCATCTCCCATCTTTATACAGCATCCCTTCTTAAAGGCATCTCGGACTTAGTCGATTTTTCATAAATTCTTAGAAAAAAATATGTTAGGATGCTGCGAGATGAATGGGATGCTGCATGGAGATGAATCTTGATCTTCTTCATCTCCCATCTTTATACAGCATCCCTGCTTAAGGGCAACTCGGACTTAGTCGATTTTTCATAAATTCTTAGAAAAAAATATGTTAGGATGCTGCGAGATGAATGGGATGCTGCAAGGAGATGAATCTTGATCTTCTTCATCTCCCATCGCAATACAGCATCCCTACTTGAAGGCATCTCGGACTGAGTCGATTTTTCATAAATTCTAAGAAAAACATATGTTAGGATGCTGCGAGATGAATGGGATGCTGCATGGAGATGAATCTTGATCTTCTTCACCTCCCATCTTAATACAGCATCCCTGCTTAAGGGCATCTCGGACTTAGTCGATTTTTCATAAATTCTTAGAAAAAAATATGTTAGGATGCTGCGAGATGAATGGGATGCTGCATGGAGATGAATCTTGATCTTGTTCATCTCCCATCTCAATACAGCATCCCTACTTAAAGGCATCTCGGACTTAGTCGATTTTTCATAAATTCTAAGAAAAACATATGTTAGGATGCTGGGAGATGGATGGGATGCTGCATGGAGATGAATCTTGATCTTCTTCATCTCCCATCTTAATACAGCAACCCTACCTAAAGGCATCTCGGACTTAGTCGATTTTTCATATATTCTAAGAAAAATATATGTTAGGATGCTGCGAGATGAATGGGATGCTGCATGGAGATGAATCTTGATCTTCTTCATCTCACATCTCAATACAGCATCCTTACTTAAAGGCATCTCGGACTTAGTCGATTTTTCATAAATTCTAAGAAAAACATATGTTAAGATGCTGCGAGATGAATGGGATGCTGCATGGAGATGAATCTTGATCTTCTTCATCTCACATCTCAATACAGCATCCTTACTTAAAGGCATCTCGGACTTAGTCGATTTTTCATAAATTCTAAGAAAAACATATGCTAGGATGCTGCGAGATGAATGGGATGCTGCATGGAGATGAATCTTGATCTTCTTCATCTCCCATCTCAATACAGCATCCCTACTTAAAGGCATCTCGGACTTAGTCGATTTTTCATAAATTCTACGAAAAACATATGTTAGGATGCTGCGAGATGAATGGGATGCTGCAGTGAGATGAATCTTGATCTTCTTCATCTCCCATCTCAATACAGCATCCCTACTTGAATGCATCTCGGACTTAGTCGATTTTTCATAAATTCTAAGAAAAACATATGTAAGAATGCTGGGAGATGAATGGGATGCTGCATGGAGATAAAACTTGATCTTTTTCATCTCCCATCTTAATACAGCATCCCTACTTAAAGGCATCTCGGACTTAGTCGATTTTTCATAAATTCTAAGAAAAACATATGTTAGGATTCTGGGAGATGAATGGGATGCTGCATGGAGATGAATCTTGATCTTCTTCATCTCCCATCTTAATACAGCATCCCTACTTAAAGGCATCTCGGACTTAGTCGATTTTTCATAAATTCAAAGAAAAACATATGTTAGGGTGCTGCGAGATGAATGGGATGCTGCATGGAGATGAATCTTGATCTTCTTCATCTCCCATCTTAATACAGCATCCCTACTTGAAGGCATCTCGGACTTAGTCGATTTTTCATGAATTCTAAGAAAAACATATGTTAGGATGCTGCGAGATGAATGAGATGCTGCATGGAGATGAATCTTGATCTTCTACATCTCCCATCTCAATACAGCATCCCTTCTTAAAGGCATCTCGGACTTAGTCGATTTTTCATAAATTCATAGAAATACATATGTTAGGATGCTGCGAGATGAATGGGATGCTGCATGGAGATGAATATTGATCTTCTTCATCTCCCATCTTAATACAGCATCCCTACTTTAATGCATGTCGGACTTAGTCAATTTTTCATAAATTCTAAGAAATTCATATGTTAGGATGCTGCGAGATGAATGGGATGCTGCATGGAGATGAATCTAGATCTTCTTCATCTCCCATCTTAATACAGCATCCCTTCTTAAAGCCATCTCGGACTTAGTCGATTTTTCATAAATTCATAGAAATTCATATGTTATCATGCAGCGAGATGAATGGGATGCTGCATGCTGATTAATCTTGATCTCCTACATCTCCCATCTTAATACAGCATCCCTACTTAAAGCCATTTCGGACTTAGTCGATTTTTCATAAATTCTAAGAAATTCATATGTTAGGATGCTGCGAGATGAATGGGATGCTGCATGGAGATGAATCTTGATCTTCTTCATCTCCCATCTTAATACAGCATCCCTACTTAAAGGCATCTCGGACTTAGTCGATTTTTTATTAATTCTAAGAAAAACATATGTTAGGATGCTGCAAGATGAATGGGATGCTGCATGGAGATAAAACTTGATCTTTTTCATCTCCCATCTTAATACAGCATCCCTACTTAAAGGCATCTCGGACTTAGTCGATTTTTCATAAATTCTAAGAAAAACATATGTTAGGATTCTGGGAGATGAATGGGATGCTGCATGGAGATGAATCTTGATCTTCTTCATCTCCCATCTTAATACAGCATCCCTACTTAAAGGCATCTCGGACTTAGTCGATTTTTCATAAATTCTAAGAAAAACATATGTAAGGATACTGGGAGATGAATGGGATGCTGCATGGAGATGAATCCTGATCTTCTTCATCTCCCATATTAATACAGCATCCCTCCTTAAAGGCATCTCGGACTTAGTCGATTTTTCATGAATTCTAAGAAAAACATATGTTAGGATGCTGCGAGATGAATGAGATGCTGCATGGAGATGAATCTTGATCTTCTACATCTCCCATCTCAATACAGCATCCCTTCTTAAAGGCATCTCGGACTTAGTCGATTTTTCATAAATTCATAGAAATACATATGTTAGGATGCTGCGAGATGAATGGGATGCTGCATGGAGATGAATCTTGATCTCCTACATCTCCCATCTTAATACAGCATCCCTACTTAAAGCCATCTCGGACTTAGTCGATTTTTCATAAATTCTAAGAAATTCATATGTTAGGATGCTGGGAGATGAATGGGATGCTGCATGGAGATGAATCTTGATCTCCTACATCTCCCATCTCAATACAGCATCCCTACTTAAATGCATCTCGGACTTAGTCGATTTTTCATAAATTCTAAGAAAAACATATGTTAGGATGCTGCGAGATGAATGGGATGCTGCATGGAGATGAATCTTGATCTTCTTCATCTCCCATCTTAAAACAGCATCCCTACTTAAAGGCATCTCGGACTTAGTCGATTTTTCATAAATTCTAAGAAATTCATATGTTAGGATGCTGGGAGATGAATGGGATGCTGCATGGAGATGAATCTTGATCTTCTTCATCTCCCATCTTAATACAGCATCCCTACTTGAAGGCATCTCGGACTTAGTCGATTTTTCATAAATTCTAAGAAATTCATATGTAAGGATGCTGGGAGATGAATGGGATGCTGCATGGAGATGAATCTGGATCTCCTACATCTCCCATCTCAATACAGCATCCCTACTTAAAGGCATCTCGGACTTAGTCGATTTTTCATAAATTCATAGAAATTCATATGTTAGGATGCTGGGAGATGAATGGGATGCTGCATGGAGATGAATCTTGATCTTCTTCATCTCCCATCTTAATACAGCATCCCTACTTAAAGGCATCTCGGACTTAGTCGATTTTTCATAAATTCAAAGAAATTCATATGTAAGGATGCTGGGAGATAAATGGGATGCTGCATGGAGATGAATCTTGATCTCCTACATCTCCCATCTCAATACAGCATCCCTACTTCAAGGCATCTCGGACTTAGTCGATTTTTCATAAATTCTAAGAAATTCATATGTTAGGATGCTGGGAGTTGAATGGGATGCTGCATAGAGATGAATCTTGATCTTCTTCATCTCCCATCTTAATACAGCATCCCTTCTTTAAGGCATCTCGGACTAAGTCGATTTTTCATAAATTCTAAGAAATTCATATGTTAGGATGCTGCGAGATGAATGGGATGCTGCATAGAGATGAATCTTGATCTTCTTCATCTCCCATCTTAATACAGCATCCCTACTTAAAGGCATCTCGGACTTAGTCGATTTTTCATAAATTCTCAGAAAAACATATGTTAGGATGCATAGAGATGAATGGGATGCTGCATGGAGATGAATCTTGATCTTCTTCATCTCCCATCTTAATACAGCATCCCTACTTAAAGGCATCTCGGACTTAGTCGATTTTCCATAAATTCTAAGAAAAACATATGTTAGGATGCTGGGAGATGAATGGGATGCTGCATGGAGATGAATCTTGATCTTCTTCATCTCCCATCTCAATACAGCATCCCTACTTAAAGGCATCTCGGACTTAGTCGATTTTTCATAAATTCTTAGAAATTCATATGTTAGGATGCTGCGAGATGAATGGGATGCTGCATGGAGATTAATCTTGATCTTCTTCATCTCCCATCTCAATACAGCATCCCTACTTAAAGGCATCTCGGACTTAGTCGATTTTTCATAAATTCATAGAAATTCATATGTTAGGATGCTGGGAGATGAATGGGATGCTGCATGGAGATGCATCTTGATCTCCTACATCTCCCATCTTAATACAGCATCCCTACTTAAAGCCATCTCGGACTTAGTCGATTTTTCATAAATTCTAAGAAATTCATATGTTAGGATGCTGGGAGATGAATGGGATGCTGCATGGAGATGAATCTTGATCTTCTTCATCTCCCATCTTAATACAGCATCCCTACTTAAAGGCATCTCGGACTTAGTCGATTTTTCATAAATTCTAAGAAATTCATATGTTAGGATGCTGGGAGATGAATGGGATGCTGCATTGAGATGAATCTTGATCTACTTCATCTCCCATCTTAATACAGCATCCCTACTTAAATGCATCTCGGACTTAGTCGATTTTTCATAAATTCATAGAAATTCATATGTTAGGATGCTGGGAGATGAATGGGATGCTGCATGGAGATGAATCTTGATCTCCTACATCTCCCATCTCAATACAGCATCCCTACTTAAAGGCATCTCGGACTTAGTCGATTTTTCATAAATTCATAGAAATTCATATGTGAGGATGCTGCGAGATGAATGGGATGCTGCATGGAGATGAATCTTGATCTCCTACATCTCTCATCTCAATACAGCATCCCTACTTAAAGCCATCTCGGACTTAGTCGATTTTTCATAAATTCATAGAAATTCATATGTTAGGATGCTGCGAGATGAATGGGATGCTGCATGGAGATGAATCTTGATCTCCTACATCTCCCATCTTAATACAGCATCCCTACTTAAAGCCATCTCGGACTTAGTCGATTTTTCATAAATTCTAAGAAATTCATATGTTAGGATGCTGCGAGATGAATGGGATGCTGCATGGAGATGAATCTTGATCTCCTACATCTCTCATCTCAATACAGCATCCCTACTTAAAGGCATCTCGGACTTAGTCGATTTTTCATAAATTCATAGAAATTCATATGTTAGGATGCTGCGAGATGAATGGGATGCTGCATGGAGATGAATCTTGATCTCCTACATCTCCCATCTTAATACAGCATCCCTACTTAAAGCCATCTCGGACTTAGTCGATTTTTCATAAATTCATATAAATTCATATGTTAGGATGCTGGAAGATAAATGGGATGCTGCATGGAGATGCATCTTGATCTCCTACATCTCCCATCTTAATACAGCATCCCTACTTAAAGCCATCTCGGACTTAGTCGATTTTTCATAAATTCTAAGAAATTCATATGTTAGGATGCTGGGAGATGAATGGGATGCTGCATGGAGATGAATCTTGGTCTTCTTCATCTCCCATCTTAATACAGCATCCCTACTTAAAGGCATCTCGGACTTAGTCGATTTTTCATAAATTCTAAGAAAAACATATGTTAGGATGCTGCGAGATGAATGGGATGCTGCATGGAGATGAATCTTGATCTCCTACATCTCCCATCTTAATACAGCATCCCTACTTAAAGGCATCTCGGACTTATTCGATTTTGCATAAATTCTAAGAAATTCATATGTTAGGATGCTGGGAGATAAATGGGATGCTGCATGGAGATGAATCTTGATCTCCTACATCTCCCATCTCAATACAGCATCCCTACTTAAAGGCATCTCGGACTTAGTCGATTTTCATAAATTCATAGAAATTCATATGTTAGGATGCTGCGAGATGAATGGGATGCTGCATGGAGATGAATCTTGATCTCCTACATCTCTCATCTCAATACAGCATCCCTACTTAAAGCCATCTCGGACTTAGTCGATTTTTCATAAATTCATAGAAATTCATATGTTAGGATGCTGCGAGATGAATGGGATGCTGCATGGAGATGAATCTTGATCTACTTCATCTCCCATCTTAATACAGCATTCCTACTTAAATGCATCTCGGACTTAGTCGATTTTTCATAAATTCATAGAAATTCATATGTTAGGATGCTGCGAGATGAATGGGATGCTGCATGGAGATGCATCTTGATCTCCTACATCTCCCATCTTAATACAGCATCCCTACTTAAAGCCATCTCGGACTTAGTCGATTTTTCATAAATTCTAAGAAATTCATATGTTAGGATGCTGGGAGATGAATGGGATGCTGCATGGAGATGAATCTTGATCTTCTTCATCTCCCATCTTAATACAGCATCCCTACTTAAAGCCATCTCGGACTTAGTCGATTTTTCATAAATTCATAGAAATTCATATGTTAGGATGCTGGGGGATGAATGGGATGCTGCATGGAGATGAATCTGGATCTCCTACATCTCCCATCTCAATACAGCATCCCTACTTAAATGCATCTCGGACTTAGTCGATTTTTCATAAATTCATAGAAATTCATATGTTAGGATGCTGCGAGATGAATGGGATGCTGCATGGAGATGCATCTTGATCTCCTACATCTCCCATCTTAATACAGCATCCCTACTTAAAGCCATCTCGGACTTAGTCGATTTTTCATAAATTCTAAGAAATTCATATGTTAGGATGCTGGGAGATGAATGGGATGCTGCATGGAGATGAATCTTGATCTTCTTCATCTCCCATCTTAATACAGCATCCCTACTTAAAGGCTTCTCGGACTTAGTCGATTTTTCATAAATTCTAAGAAATTCATATGTTAGGATGCTGGGAGATGAATGGGATGCTGCATGGAGATGAATCTTGATCTCCTACATCTCCCATCTCAATACAGCATCCCTACTTAAAGGCATCTCGGACTTAGTCGATTTTTCATAAATTCATAGAAATTCATATGTTAGGATGCTGGGAGATGAATGGGATGCTGCATGGAGATGCATCTTGATCTCCTACATCTCCCATCTTAATACAGCATCCCTACTTAAAGCCATCTCGGACTTAGTCGATTTTTCATAAATTCTAAGAAATTCATATGTTAGGATGCTGGGAGATGAATGGGATGCTTCATGGAGATGAATCTTGATCTTCTTCATCTCCCATCTTAATACAGCATCCCTACTTAAAGGCATCTCGGACTTAGTCGATTTTTCATAAATTCTAAGAAATTCATATGTTAGGATGCTGGGAGATGAATGGGATGCTGCATGGAGATGAATCTTGATCTACTTCATCTCCCATCTTAATACAGCATCCCTACTTAAATGCATCTCGGACTTAGTCGATTTTTCATAAATTCATAGAAATTCATATGTTAGGATGCTGGGAGATGAATGGGATGCTGCATGGAGATGAATCTTGATCTCCTACATCTCCCATCTCAATACAGCATCCCTACTTAAAGGCATCTCGGACTTAGTCGATTTTTCATAAATTCATAGAAATTCATATGTGAGGATGCTGCGAGATGAATGGGATGCTGCATGGAGATGAATCTTGATCTCCTACATCTCTCATCTCAATACAGCATCCCTACTTAAAGCCATCTCGGACTTAGTCGATTTTTCATAAATTCATAGAAATTCATATGTTAGGATGCTGCGAGATGAATGGGATGCTGCATGGAGATGAATCTTGATCTCCTACATCTCACATCTAAATACAGCATCCCTACTTAAAGCCATCTCGGACTTAGTCGATTTTTCATAAATTCTAAGAAATTCATATGTTAGGATGCTGCGAGATGAATGGGATGCTGCATGGAGATGAATCTTGATCTCCTACATCTCTCATCTCAATACAGCATCCCTACTTAAAGGCATCTCGGACTTAGTCGATTTTTCATAAATTCATAGAAATTCATATGTTAGGATGCTGCGAGATGAATGGGATGCTGCATGGAGATGAATCTTGATCTTCTTCATCTCCCATCTTAATACAGCATCCCTACTTAAAGGCATCTCGGACTTAGTCGATTTTTCATAAATTCTAAGAAATTCATATGTTAGGATGCTGGGAGATGAATGGGATGCTGCATGGAGATGAATCTTGATCTACTTCATCTCCCATCTTAATACAGCATCCCTACTTAAATGCATCTCGGACTTAGTCGATTTTTCATAAATTCATAGAAATTCATATGTTAGGATGCTGGGAGATGAATGGGATGCTGCATGGAGATGAATCTTGATCTCCTACATCTCTCATCTCAATACAGCATCCCTACTTAAAGCCATCTCGGACTTAGTCGATTTTTCATAAATTCATAGAAATTCATATGTTAGGATGCTGCGAGATGAATGGGATGCTGCATGGAGATGAATCTTGATCTCCTACATCTCTCATCTCAATACAGCATCCCTACTTAAAGCCATCTCGGACTTAGTCGATTTTTCATAAATTCATAGAAATTCATATGTTAGGATGCTGCGAGATGAATGGGATGCTGCATGGAGATGAATCTTGATCTCCTACATCTCCCATCTTAATACAGCATCCCTACTTAAAGCCATCTCGGACTTAGTCGATTTTTCATAAATTCTAAGAAATTCATATGTTAGGATGCTGCGAGATGAATGGGATGCTGCATGGAGATGAATCTTGATCTCCTACATCTCTCATCTCAATACAGCATCCCTACTTAAAGGCATCTCGGACTTAGTCGATTTTTCATAAATTCATAGAAATTCATATGTTAGGATGCTGCGAGATGAATGGGATGCTGCATGGAGATGAATCTTGATCTCCTACATCTCCCATCTTAATACAGCATCCCTACTTAAAGCCATCTCGGACTTAGTCGATTTTTCATAAATTCATATAAATTCATATGTTAGGATGCTGGAAGATAAATGGGATGCTGCATGGAGATGCATCTTGATCTCCTACATCTCCCATCTTAATACAGCATCCCTACTTAAAGCCATCTCGGACTTAGTCGATTTTTCATAAATTCTAAGAAATTCATATGTTAGGATGCTGGGAGATGAATGGGATGCTGCATGGAGATGAATCTTGGTCTTCTTCATCTCCCATCTTAATACAGCATCCCTACTTAAAGGCATCTCGGACTTAGTCGATTTTTCATAAATTCTAAGAAAAACATATGTTAGGATGCTGCGAGATGAATGGGATGCTGCATGGAGATGAATCTTGATCTCCTACATCTCCCATCTTAATACAGCATCCCTACTTAAAGGCATCTCGGACTTATTCGATTTTGCATAAATTCTAAGAAATTCATATGTTAGGATGCTGGGAGATAAATGGGATGCTGCATGGAGATGAATCTTGATCTCCTACATCTCCCATCTCAATACAGCATCCCTACTTAAAGGCATCTCGGACTTAGTCGATTTTTCATAAATTCATAGAAATTCATATGTTAGGATGCTGCGAGATGAATGGGATGCTGCATGGAGATGAATCTTGATCTCCTACATCTCTCATCTCAATACAGCATCCCTACTTAAAGCCATCTCGGACTTAGTCGATTTTTCATAAATTCATAGAAATTCATATGTTAGGATGCTGGGAGATGAATGGGATGCTGCATGGAGATGAATCTTGATCTCCTACATCTCCCATCTTAATACAGCATCCCTACTTAAAGCCATCTCGGACTTAGTCGATTTTTCATAAATTCATATAAATTCATATGTTAGGATGCTGGAAGATAAATGGGATGCTGCATGGAGATGCATCTTGATCTCCTACATCTCCCATCTTAATACAGCATCCCTACTTAAAGCCATCTCGGACTTAGTCGATTTTTCATAAATTCTAAGAAATTCATATGTTAGGATGCTGGGAGATGAATGGGATGCTGCATGGAGATGAATCTTGGTCTTCTTCATCTCCCATCTTAATACAGCATCCCTACTTAAAGGCATCTCGGACTTATTCGATTTTTCATAAATTCTAAGAAATTCATATGTTAGGATGCTGGGAGATAAATGGGATGCTGCATGGAGATGAATCTTGATCTCCTACATCTCCCATCTCAATACAGCATCCCTACTTAAAGGCATCTCGGACTTAGTCGATTTTTCATAAATTCATAGAAATTCATATGTTAGGATGCTGGGAGATGAATGGGATGCTGCATGGAGATGCATCTTGATCTCCTACATCTCTCATCTCAATACAGCATCCCTACTTAAAGCCATCTCGGACTTAGTCGATTTTTCATAAATTCATAGAAATTCATATGTTAGGATGCTGCGAGATGAATGGGATGCTGCATGGAGATGAATCTTGATCTACTTCATCTCCCATCTTAATACAGCATTCCTACTTAAATGCATCTCGGACTTAGTCGATTTTTCATAAATTCATAGAAATTCATATGTTAGGATGCTGCGAGATGAATGGGATGCTGCATGGAGATGCATCTTGATCTCCTACATCTCCCATCTTAATACAGCATCCCTACTTAAAGCCATCTCGGACTTAGTCGATTTTTCATAAATTCTAAGAAATTCATATGTTAGGATGCTGGGAGATGAATGGGATGCTGCATGGAGATGAATCTTGATCTTCTTCATCTCCCATCTTAATACAGCATCCCTACTTGAAGGCATCTCGGACTTAGTCGATTTTTCATAAATTCTAAGAAATTCATATGTTAGGATGCTGGGGGATGAATGGGATGCTGCATGGAGATGAATCTTGATCTACTTCATCTCCCATCTTAATACAGCATCCCTACTTAAATGCATCTCGGACTTAGTCGATTTTTCATAAATTCATAGAAATTCATATGTTAGGATGCTGGGAGATGAATGGGATGCTGCATGGAGATGAATCTTGATCTCCTACATCTCCCATCTCAATACAGCATCCCTACTTAAAGGCATCTCGGACTTAGTCGATTTTTCATAAATTCATAGAAATTCATATGTGAGGATGCTGCGAGATGAATGGGATGCTGCATGGAGATGAATCTTGATCTCCTACATCTCTCATCTCAATACAGCATCCCTACTTAAAGCCATCTCGGACTTAGTCGATTTTTCATAAATTCATAGAAATTCATATGTTAGGATGCTGCGAGATGAATGGGATGCTGCATGGAGATGAATCTTGATCTCCTACATCTCCCATCTTAATACAGCATCCCTACTTAAAGCCATCTCGGACTTAGTCGATTTTTCATAAATTCTAAGAAATTCATATGTTAGGATGCTGCGAGATGAATGGGATGCTGCATGGAGATGAATCTTGATCTCCTACATCTCTCATCTCAATACAGCATCCCTACTTAAAGGCATCTCGGACTTAGTCGATTTTTCATAAATTCATAGAAATTCATATGTTAGGATGCTGCGAGATGAATGGGATGCTGCATGGAGATGAATCTTGATCTCCTACATCTCCCATCTTAATACAGCATCCCTACTTAAAGCCATCTCGGACTTAGTCGATTTTTCATAAATTCATATAAATTCATATGTTAGGATGCTGGAAGATAAATGGGATGCTGCATGGAGATGCATCTTGATCTCCTACATCTCCCATCTTAATACAGCATCCCTACTTAAAGCCATCTCGGACTTAGTCGATTTTTCATAAATTCTAAGAAATTCATATGTTAGGATGCTGGGAGATGAATGGGATGCTGCATGGAGATGAATCTTGGTCTTCTTCATCTCCCATCTTAATACAGCATCCCTACTTAAAGGCATCTCGGACTTAGTCGATTTTTCATAAATTCTAAGAAAAACATATGTTAGGATGCTGCGAGATGAATGGGATGCTGCATGGAGATGAATCTTGATCTCCTACATCTCCCATCTTAATACAGCATCCCTACTTAAAGGCATCTCGGACTTATTCGATTTTGCATAAATTCTAAGAAATTCATATGTTAGGATGCTGGGAGATAAATGGGATGCTGCATGGAGATGAATCTTGATCTCCTACATCTCCCATCTCAATACAGCATCCCTACTTAAAGGCATCTCGGACTTAGTCGATTTTTCATAAATTCATAGAAATTCATATGTTAGGATGCTGCGAGATGAATGGGATGCTGCATGGAGATGAATCTTGATCTCCTACATCTCTCATCTCAATACAGCATCCCTACTTAAAGCCATCTCGGACTTAGTCGATTTTTCATAAATTCATAGAAATTCATATGTTAGGATGCTGCGAGATGAATGGGATGCTGCATGGAGATGAATCTTGATCTACTTCATCTCCCATCTTAATACAGCATTCCTACTTAAATGCATCTCGGACTTAGTCGATTTTTCATAAATTCATAGAAATTCATATGTTAGGATGCTGCGAGATGAATGGGATGCTGCATGGAGATGCATCTTGATCTCCTACATCTCCCATCTTAATACAGCATCCCTACTTAAAGCCATCTCGGACTTAGTCGATTTTTCATAAATTCTAAGAAATTCATATGTTAGGATGCTGGGAGATGAATGGGATGCTGCATGGAGATGAATCTTGATCTTCTTCATCTCCCATCTTAATACAGCATCCCTACTTGAAGGCATCTCGGACTTAGTCGATTTTTCATAAATTCTAAGAAATTCATATGTTAGGATGCTGGGGGATGAATGGGATGCTGCATGGAGATGAATCTGGATCTCCTACATCTCCCATCTCAATACAGCATCCCTACTTAAAGGCATCTCGGACTTAGTCGATTTTTCATAAATTCATAGAAATTCATATGTTAGGATGCTGCGAGATGAATGGGATGCTGCATGGAGATGAATCTTGATCTCCTACATCTCTCATCTCAATACAGCATCCCTACTTAAAGCCATCTCGGACTTAGTCGATTTTTCATAAATTCATAGAAATTCATATGTTAGGATGCTGCGAGATGAATGGGATGCTGCATGGAGGTGAATCTTGATCTACTTCATCTCCCATCTTAATACAGCATCCCTACTTAAATGCATCTCGGACTTAGTCGATTTTTCATAAATTCTAAGAAAAACATATGTTAGGATGCTGCGAGATGAATGGGATGCTGCATGGAGATGAATCTTGATCTTCTTCATCTCCCATCTTAATACAGCATCCCTACTTAAAGGCTTCTCGGACTTAGTCGATTTTTCATAAATTCTAAGAAATTCATATGTTAGGATGCTGGGAGATGAATGGGATGCTGCATGGAGATGAATCTTGATCTCCTACATCTCCCATCTCAATACAGCATCCCTACTTAAAGGCATCTCGGACTTAGTCGATTTTTCATAAATTCATAGAAATTCATATGTTAGGATGCTGGGAGATGAATGGGATGCTGCATGGAGATGCATCTTGATCTCCTACATCTCCCATCTTAATACAGCATCCCTACTTAAAGCCATCTCGGACTTAGTCGATTTTTCATAAATTCTAAGAAATTCATATGTTAGGATGCTGGGAGATGAATGGGATGCTGCATGGAGATGAATCTTGATCTTCTTCATCTCCCATCTCAATACAGCATCCCTACTTAAAGGCATCTCGGACTTAGTCGATTTTTCATAAATTTTAAGAAATTCATATGTTAGGATGCTGCGAGATGAATGGGATGCTGCATGGAGATGAATCTTGATCTTCTACATCTCCCATCTCAATACAGCATCCCTACTTAAAGGCATTTCGGACTTAGTCGATTTTTCATAAATTCATAGAAATTCATATGTTAGGATGCTGCGAGATGAATGGGATGCTGCATGGAGATGAATCTGGATCTTCTTCATCTCCCATCTCAATACAGCATCCCTACTTAAAGGCATCTTGGACTTAGTCGATTTTTCATAAATTCTAAGAAATTCATATGTTAGGATGCTGCGAGATGAATGGGATGCTGCATGGAGATGCATCTTGATCTCCTACATCTCCCATCTTAATACAGCATCCCTACTTAAAGGCATCTCGGACTTAGTCGATTTTTCATAAATTCTAAGAAAAACATATGTTAGGATGCTGCGAGATGAATGGGATGCTGCATGGAGATAAATCTTGATCTTCTTCATCTCCCATCTCAATACAGCATCCCTACTTAAAGCCATCTCGGACTTAGTCGATTTTTCATAAATTCTCAGAAAAACATATGTTAGGATGCTGCGAGTTGAATAGGATGCTGCATGGAGATGAATCTTGATGTTCTTCATCTCCCATCTTAATACAGCATCCCTACTTGATGGCATCTCGGACTTAGTCGATTTTTCATAAATTCTAAGAAAAACATATGTTAGGATGCTGCGAGATGAATGGGATGCTGCATGGAGATGAATCTTGATCTTCTTCATCTCCCATCTTAATACAGCATCCCTACTTGATGGCATCTCGGACTTAGTCGATTTTTCATAAATTCTAAGAAAAACATATGTTAGGATGCTGCGAGATGAATGGGATGCTGCATGGAGATGAATCTTGATCTTCTTCATCTCCCATCTTAATACAGCATCCCTACTTAAAGGCATCTCGGACTTAGTCGATTTTTCATAAATTCTTAGAAATTCATATGTTAGGATGCTGCGAGATGAATGGGATGCTGCATGGAGATGAATCTTGATCTTCTTCATCTTCCATCTTAATACAGCATCCCTACTTGATGGCATCTCGGACTTAGTCGATTTTTCATAAATTCTAAGAAAAACATATGTTAGGATGCTGCGAGATGAATGGGATGCTGCATGGAGATGAATCTTGATCTTCTTCATCTCCCATCTTAATACAGCATCCCTACTTAAAGGCATCTCGGACTTAGTCGATTTTTCATAAATTCATAGAAATTCATATGTTAGGATGCTGCGAGATGAATGGGATGCTGCATGGAGATGCATCTTGATCTCCTACATCTCCCATCTCAATACAGCATCCCTACTTAAAGGCATCTCGGACTTAGTCGATTTTTCATAAATTCATAGAAATTCATATGTTAGGATGCTGCGAGATAAATGGGATGCTGCATGGAGATGAATCTTGATCTTCTTCATCTCCCATCTCAATACAGCATCCCTACTTAAAGGCATCTCGGACTTAGTCGATTTTTTATAAATTCTAAGAAATTCATATGTTAGGATGCTGGGAGGTGAATGGGATGCTGCATGGAGATGAATCTTGACCTTCTTCATCTCCCATCTTAATAAAGCATCCCTACTTAAAGGCATCTCGGACTAAGTCGATTTTTCATAAATTCTTAGAAAAACATATGTTAGGATGCTGCGAGATTAATGGGATGCTGCATGGAGATTAATCTTGATCTTCTTCATCTCCCATCTTAATACAGCATCCCTACTTAATGGCATCTCGGACTTAGTCGATTTTTCATAAATTCTAAGAAATTCATATGTTAGGATGCTGGGAGGTGAATGGGATGCTGCATGGAGATGAATCTTGACCTTCTTCATCTCCCATCTTAATAAAGCATCCCTACTTAAAGGCATCTCGGACTAAGTCGATTTTTCATAAATTCTTAGAAAAACATATGTTAGGATGCTGCGAGAAGAATGGGATGCTGCATGGAGATTAATCTTGATCTTCTTCATCTCCCATCTTAATACAGCATCCCTACTTAAAGGCATCTCGGACTAAGTCGATTTTTCATAAATTCTAAGAAATTCATATGTTAGGATGCTGCGAGATGAATGGGATGCTACATGGAGATGAATCTTGATCTTCTTCATCTCCCATCTTAATACAGCAACCCTACTTAAAGGCATCTAGGACTTAGTCGATTTTTCATAAATTCTAAGAAAAACATATGTTAGGATGCTGCGAGATTAATGGGATGCTGCATGGAGATGAATCTTGATCTTCTTCATCTCCCATCTCAATACAGCATCCCTGCTTAAAGGAATCTCGGACTTAGTCGATTTTTCATAAATTCTAAGAAAAACATATGTTAGGATGCTGCGAGATGAATGGGATGCTGCATGGAGATGAATCTTGATCTTCTTCATCTCCGGTCTTAATACAGCATCCCTACTTAAAGGCATCTCGGACTTAGTCGATTTTTCATAAATTCTTAGAAATTCATATGTTAGGATGCTGGGAGTTGAAAAGGATGCTGCATGGAGATGAATCTTGATCTTCTTCATCTCCCATCTTAATACAGCATCCCTACTTAAAGGCATCTCGGACTTAGTCGATTTTTCATAAATTCTAAGAAATTCATATGTTAGGATGCTGCGAGATGAATGGGATGCTGCACGGAGATGAATCTTGATCTTCTCCATCTCTTATCATAATACAGCATCCCTACTTAAAGGCATCTCGGACTTAGTCGATTTTTCATACATTCTAAGAAAAACATATGTTAGGATGCTGCGAGATGAATGGGATGCTGCATGGAGATGAATCTTGATCTTCTTCATCTCCCATATCAATACAGCATCCCTACTTAAAGGCATCTCGGACTTAGTCGATTTTTCATAAATTCTAAGAAAAACATATTTAAGGATGCTGCGAGATGAATGGGATGCTGCATGGAGATGAATCTTGATCTTCTTCATCTCCCATATTAATACAGCATCCCTACTTAAAGGCATCTCGGACTTAGTCGATTTTTCATAAATTCTAAGAAAAACATATGTTAGGATGCTGCGAGATGAATGGGATGCTGCACGGAGATGAATCTTGATCTTCTCCATCTCTTATCTTAATACAGCATCCCTACTTAAAGGCATCTCGGACTTAGTCGATTTTTCATACATTCTAAGAAAAACATATGTTAGGATGCTGCGAGATGAATGGGATGCTGCATGGAGATGAATCTTGATCTTCTTCATCTCCCATCTTAATACAGCATCCCTACTTGAAGGCATCTCGGACTTAGTCGATTTTTCATAAATTCTCAGACTTAGTCGATTTTTCATAAATTCTAAGAAAAACATATGTTAGGATGCTGCGAGATGAATGGGATGCTGCATGGAGATGAATCTTGATCTTCTTCATCTCCCATCTTAATACAGCATCCCTACTTAAAGGCATCTCGGACTTAGTCGATTTTTCATAAATTCTAAGAAATTCATATGTTAGGATGCTGCGAGAAGAATGGGATGCTGCATGGAGATTAATCTTGATCTTCTTCATCTCCCATCTTAATACAGCATCCCTACTTAAAGGCATCTCGGACTAAGTCGATTTTTCATAAATTCTAAGAAATTCATATGTTAGGATGCTGCGAGATGAATGGGATGCTACATGGAGATGAATCTTGATCTTCTTCATCTCCCATCTTAATACAGCAACCCTACTTAAAGGCATCTCGGACTTAGTCGATTTTTCATAAATTCTTAGAAATTCATATGTTAGGATGCTGGGAGTTGAAAAGGATGCTGCATGGAGATGAATCTTGATCTTCTTCATCTCCCATCTCAATACAGCATCCCTGCTTAAAGGAATCTCGGACTTAGTCGATTTTTCATAAATTCTAAGAAAAACATATGTTAGGATGCTGCGAGAAGAATGGGATGCTGCATGGAGATTAATCTTGATCTTCTTCATCTCCCATCTTAATACAGCATCCCTACTTAAAGGCATCTCGGACTTAGTCGATTTTTCATAAATTCTAAGAAATTCATATGTTAGGATGCTGCGAGATGAATGGGATGCTGCACGGAGATGAATCTTGATCTTCTCCATCTCTTATCATAATACAGCATCCCTACTTAAAGGCATCTCGGACTTAGTCGATTTTTCATAAATTCTAAGAAAAACATATGTAAGGATGCTGCGAGATGAATGGGATGCTGCATGGAGATGAATCTTGATCTTCTTCATCTCCCATATTAATACAGCATCCCTACTTAAAGGCATCTCGGACTTAGTCGATTTTTCATAAATTCTTAGAAATTCATATGTTAGGATGCTGGGAGTTGAAAAGGATGCTGCATGGAGATGAATCTTGATCTTCTTCATCTCCCATCTTAATACAGCATCCCTACTTAAAGGCATCTCGGACTTAGTCGATTTTTCATACATTCTAAGAAAAACATATGTTAGGATGCTGCGAGATGAATGGGATGCTGCATGGAGATGAATCTTGATCTTCTTCATCTCCCATATTAATACAGCATCCCTACTTAAAGGCATCTCGGACTTAGTCGATTTTTCATAAATTCTAAGAAAAACATATGTAAGGATGCTGCGAGATGAATGATATGCTGCATGGAGATGAATCTTGATCTTCTTCATCTCCCATATTAATACAGCATCCCTACTTAAAGGCATCTCGGACTTAGTCGATTTTTCATAAATTCTAAGAAAAACATATGTTAGGATGCTGCGAGATGAATGGGATGCTGCACGGAGATGAATCTTGATCTTCTTCATCTCCCATCTTAATACAGCATCCCTACTTAAAGGCATCTCGGACTTAGTCTATTTTTCATAAATTCTAAGAAATTCATATGTTAGGATGCTGCGAGATGAATGGGATGCTGCATGGAGATGAATCTTGATCTTCTTCATCTCCCATCTTAATACAGCATCCCTACTTAAAGGCATCTAGGACTTAGTCGATTTTTCATAAATTCTAAGAAAAACATATGTTAGGATGCTGCGAGATTAATGGGATGCTGCATGGAGATGAATCTTGATCTTCTTCATCTCCCATCTCAATACAGCATCCCTGCTTAAAGGAATCTCGGACTTAGTCGATTTTTCATAAATTCTAAGAAAAACATATGTTAGGATGCTGCGAGATGAATGGGATGCTGCATGGAGATGAATCTTGATCTTCTTCATCTCCCATCTCAATACAGCATCCCTACTTAAAGGCATCTCGGACTTACTCGATTTTTCATAAATTCTAAGAAATTCATATGTTAGGATGCTGGGAGATGAATGGGATGCTGCATGGAGATGAATCTTGATCTTCTACATCTCCCATCTCAATACAGCATCCCTACTTAAAGGCATCTCGGACTTAGTCGATTTTTTATAAATTCTAAGAAATTCATATGTTAGGATGCTGGGAGGTGAATGGGATGCTGCATGGAGATGAATCTTGACCTTCTTCATCTCCCATCTTAATAAAGCATCCCTACTTAAAGGCATCTCGGACTAAGTCGATTTTTCATAAATTCTTAGAAAAACATATGTTAGGATGCTGCGAGATTAATGGGATGCTGCATGGAGATTAATCTTGATCTTCTTCATCTCCCATCTTAATACAGCATCCCTACTTAATGGCATCTCGGACTTAGTCGATTTTTCATAAATTCTAAGAAATTCATATGTTAGGATGCTGGGAGGTGAATGGGATGCTGCATGGAGATGAATCTTGACCTTCTTCATCTCCCATCTTAATAAAGCATCCCTACTTAAAGGCATCTCGGACTAAGTCGATTTTTCATAAATTCTTAGAAAAACATATGTTAGGATGCTGCGAGAAGAATGGGATGCTGCATGGAGATTAATCTTGATCTTCTTCATCTCCCATCTTAATACAGCATCCCTACTTAAAGGCATCTCGGACTAAGTCGATTTTTCATAAATTCTAAGAAATTCATATGTTAGGATGCTGCGAGATGAATGGGATGCTACATGGAGATGAATCTTGATCTTCTTCATCTCCCATCTTAATACAGCAACCCTACTTAAAGGCATCTAGGACTTAGTCGATTTTTCATAAATTCTAAGAAAAACATATGTTAGGATGCTGCGAGATTAATGGGATGCTGCATGGAGATGAATCTTGATCTTCTTCATCTCCCATCTCAATACAGCATCCCTGCTTAAAGGAATCTCGGACTTAGTCGATTTTTCATAAATTCTAAGAAAAACATATGTTAGGATGCTGCGAGATGAATGGGATGCTGCATGGAGATGAATCTTGATCTTCTTCATCTCCGGTCTTAATACAGCATCCCTACTTAAAGGCATCTCGGACTTAGTCGATTTTTCATAAATTCTTAGAAATTCATATGTTAGGATGCTGGGAGTTGAAAAGGATGCTGCATGGAGATGAATCTTGATCTTCTTCATCTCCCATCTTAATACAGCATCCCTACTTAAAGGCATCTCGGACTTAGTCGATTTTTCATAAATTCTAAGAAATTCATATGTTAGGATGCTGCGAGATGAATGGGATGCTGCACGGAGATGAATCTTGATCTTCTTCATCTCTTATCATAATACAGCATCCCTACTTAAAGGCATCTCGGACTTAGTCGATTTTTCATACATTCTAAGAAAAACATATGTTAGGATGCTGCGAGATGAATGGGATGCTGCATGGAGATGAATCTTGATCTTCTTCATCTCCCATCTTAATACAGCATCCCTACTTAAAGGCATCTCGGACTTAGTCGATTTTTCATAAATTCTAAGAAAAACATATGTAAGGATGCTGCGAGATGAATGGGATGCTGCATGGAGATGAATCTTGATCTTCTTCATCTCCCATATTAATACAGCATCCCTACTTAAAGGCATCTCGGACTTAGTCGATTTTTCATAAATTCTAAGAAAAACATATGTTAGGATGCTGCGAGATGAATGGGATGCTGCACGGAGATGAATCTTGATCTTCTCCATCTCTTATCTTAATACAGCATCCCTACTTAAAGGCATCTCGGACTTAGTCGATTTTTCATACATTCTAAGAAAAACATATGTTAGGATGCTGCGAGATGAATGGGATGCTGCATTGAGATGAATCTTGATCTTCTTCATCTCCCATCTTAATACAGCATCCCTACTTGAAGGCATCTCGGACTTAGTCGATTTTTCATAAATTCTCAGACTTAGTCGATTTTTCATAAATTCTAAGAAAAACATATGTTAGGATGCTGCGAGATGAATGGGATGCTGCATGGAGATGAATCTTGATCTTCTTCATCTCCCATCTTAATACAGCATCCCTACTTAAAGGCATCTCGGACTTAGTCGATTTTTCATAAATTCTAAGAAATTCATATGTTAGGATGCTGCGAGAAGAATGGGATGCTGCATGGAGATGAATCTTGATCTTCTTCGTCTCCCATCTTAATACAGCATCCCTACTTGAAGGCATCTCGGACTAAGTCGATTTTTCATAAATTCTAAGAAATTCATATGTTAGGATGCTGCGAGATGAATGGGATGCTACATGGAGATGAATCTTGATCTTCTTCATCTCCCATCTTAATACAGCAACCCTACTTAAAGGCATCTCGGACTTAGTCGATTTTTCATAAATTCTTAGAAATTCATATGTTAGGATGCTGGGAGTTGAAAAGGATGCTGCATGGAGATGAATCTTGATCTTCTTCATCTCCCATCTCAATACAGCATCCCTGCTTAAAGGAATCTCGGACTTAGTCGATTTTTCATAAATTCTAAGAAAAACATATGTTAGGATGCTGCGAGAAGAATGGGATGCTGCATGGAGATTAATCTTGATCTTCTTCATCTCCCATCTTAATACAGCATCCCTACTTAAAGGCATCTCGGACTTAGTCGATTTTTCATAAATTCTAAGAAATTCATATGTTAGGATGCTGCGAGATGAATGGGATGCTGCACGGAGATGAATCTTGATCTTCTCCATCTCTTATCATAATACAGCATGCCTACTTAAAGGCATCTCGGACTTAGTCGATTTTTCATAAATTCTAAGAAAAACATATGTAAGGATGCTGCGAGATGAATGGGATGCTGCATGGAGATGAATCTTGATCTTCTTCATCTCCCATATTAATACAGCATCCCTACTTAAAGGCATCTCGGACTTAGTCGATTTTTCATAAATTCTTAGAAATTCATATGTTAGGATGCTGGGAGTTGAAAAGGATGCTGCATGGAGATGAATCTTGATCTTCTTCATCTCCCATCTTAATACAGCATCCCTACTTAAAGGCATCTCGGACTTAGTCGATTTTTCATACATTCTAAGAAAAACATATGTTAGGATGCTGCGAGATGAATGGGATGCTGCATGGAGATGAATCTTGATCTTCTTCATCTCCCATATTAATACAGCATCCCTACTTAAAGGCATCTCGGACTTAGTCGATTTTTCATAAATTCTAAGAAAAACATATGTAAGGATGCTGCGAGATGAATGATATGCTGCATGGAGATGAATCTTGATCTTCTTCATCTCCCATATTAATACAGCATCCCTACTTAAAGGCATCTCGGACTTAGTCGATTTTTCATAAATTCTAAGAAAAACATATGTTAGGATGCTGCGAGATGAATGGGATGCTGCACGGAGATGAATCTTGATCTTCTTCATCTCCCATCTTAATACAGCATCCCTACTTAAAGGCATCTCGGACTTAGTCTATTTTTCATAAATTCTAAGAAATTCATATGTTAGGATGCTGCGAGATGAATGGGATGCTGCATGGAGATGAATCTTGATCTTCTTCATCTCCCATCTTAATACAGCATCCCTACTTAAAGTCATCTCGGACTTAGTCGATTTTTCATAAATTCTAAAAAAAACATATGGTAGGATGCTGGGAGGTGAATGGGATGCTGCATGGAGATGAATCTTGATCTTCTACATCTCCCATCTTAATACAGCATCCCTACATAAAGGCATCTCGGACTTAGTCGATTTTTCATAAATTCTAAGAAATTCATATGTTAGGATGCTGGGAGGTGAATGGGATGCTGCGTGGAGATGAATCTTGATCTTCTTCATCTCCCATCTTAATACAGCATCCCTACTTAAAGGCATCTCGGACTTAGTCTATTTTTCATAAATTCTAAGAAATTCATATGTTAGGATGCTGCGAGATGATTGGGATGCTGCATGGAGATGAATCTTGATCTTCTTCATGTCCCATCTTAATACAGCATCCTCACTTAAAGGCATCTCGGACTTAGTCGATTTTTCATAGATTCTAAGAAAAACATATGTTAGGATGCTGGGAGGTGAATGGGATGCTGCATGGAGATGAATCTTGATCTTCTACATCTCCCATCTTAATACAGCATCCCTACATAAAGGCATCTCGGACTTAGTCGATTTTTCATAAATTCTAAGAAATTCATATGTTAGGATGCTGCGAGATTAATGGGATGCTGCATGGAGATGAATCTTGATCTTCTTCATCTCCCATCTTAATACAGCATCCCTACATAAAGGCATCTCGGACTTAGTCGATTTTTCATAAATTCTAAGAAATTCATATGTTAGGATGCTGCGAGATGAATAAGATGCTGCATGGAGATGAATCTTGATCTTCTTCATCTCCCATCTTAATACAGCATCCCTACTTAAAGGCATCTTGGACTTAGACGATTTTTCATAAATTCTAAGAAAAACATATGTTAGGATGCTGCGAGATGGATGGGATGCTGCAAGGAGATGAATCTTGATCTTCTTGATCTCCCATCTTAATACAGCATCCCTACTTAAAGGCATCTCGGACTTAGTCGATTTTTCATAAATTCTAAGAAATTCATATGTTAGGATGCTGGGAGGTGAATGGGATGCTGCATGGAGATGAATCTTGATCTTCTACATCTCCCATCTCAATACAGCATCCCTACTTAAAGGCATCTCGGACTTAGTCGATTTTTCATAAATTCTAAGAAATTCATATGTTAGGATGCTGGGAGGTGAATGGGATGCTGCATGGAGATGAATCTTGATCTTCTACATCTCCCATCTTAATACAGCATCCCTACATAAAGGCATCTCGGACTTAGTCGATTTTTCATAAATTCTAAGAAATTCATATGTTAGGATGCTGCGAGATGAATAAGATGCTGCATGGAGATGAATCTTGATTTTTCTCATCTCCCATCTTAATACAGCATCCCTACTTAAAGGCATCTCGGACTTAGTCGATTTTTCATAAATTCTAAGAAAAACATATGTTAGGATGCTGCGAGATGGATGGGATGCTGCAAGGAGATGAATCTTGATCTTCTTGATCTCCCATCTTAATACAGCATCCCTACTTAAAGGCATCTCGGACTTAGTCGATTTTTCATAAATTCTAAGAAAAACATATGTTATTATGCTGCGAGATGAATGGGATGCTGCATGGAGATGAATCTTGATCTTCTTCATCTCCCATCTTAATACAGCATCCCTCCTTAAAGGCATCTCGGACTTAGTCGATTTTTCATAAATTCTAAGAAATTCATATGTTAGGATGCTGGGAGGTGAATGGGATGCTGCATGGAGATGAATCTTGATCTTCTACATCTCCCATCTTAATACAGCATCCCTACATAAAGGCATCTCGGACTTAGTCGATTTTTCATAAATTCTAAGAAATTCATATGTTAGGATGCTGCGAGATGAATAAGATGCTGCATGGAGATGAATCTTGATCTTCTTCATCTCCCATCTTAATACAGCATCCCTACTTAAAGGCATCTCGGACTTAGACGATTTTTCATAAATTCTAAGAAAAACATATGTTAGGATGCTGCGAGATGGATGGGATGCTGCAAGGAGATGAATCTTGATCTTCTTGATCTCCCATCTTAATACAGCATCCCTACTTAAAGGCATCTCGGACTTAGTCGATTTTTCATAAATTCTAAGAAATTCATATGTTAGGATGCTGGGAGGTGAATGGGATGCTGCATGGAGATGAATCTTGATCTTCTACATCTCCCATCTCAATACAGCATCCCTACTTAAAGGCATCTCGGACTTAGTCGATTTTTCATAAATTCTAAGAAATTCATATGTTAGGATGCTGGGAGGTGAATGGGATGCTGCATGGAGATGAATCTTGATCTTCTACATCTCCCATCTTAATACAGCATCCCTACATAAAGGCATCTCGGACTTAGTCGATTTTTCATAAATTCTAAGAAATTCATATGTTAGGATGCTGCGAGATGAATAAGATGCTGCATGGAGATGAATCTTGATTTTTCTCATCTCCCATCTTAATACAGCATCCCTACTTAAAGGCATCTTGGACTTAGACGATTTTTCATAAATTCTAAGAAAAACATATGTTAGGATGCTGCGAGATGGATGGGATGCTGCAAGGAGATGAATCTTGATCTTCTTGATCTCCCATCTTAATACAGCATCCCTACTTAAAGGCATCTCGGACTTAGTCGATTTTTCATAAATTCTAAGAAATTCATATGTTAGGATGCTGGGAGGTGAATGGGATGCTGCATGGAGATGAATCTTGATCTTCTACATCTCCCATCTCAATACAGCATCCCTACTTAAAGGCATCTCGGACTTAGTCGATTTTTCATAAATTCTAAGAAATTCATATGTTAGGATGCTGGGAGGTGAATGGGATGCTGCATGGAGATGAATCTTGATCTTCTACATCTCCCATCTTAATACAGCATCCCTACATAAAGGCATCTCGGACTTAGTCGATTTTTCATAAATTCTAAGAAATTCATATGTTAGGATGCTGCGAGATGAATAAGATGCTGCATGGAGATGAATCTTGATCTTCTTCATCTCCCATCTTAATACAGCATCCCTACTTAAAGGCATCTTGGACTTAGACGATTTTTCATAAATTCTAAGAAAAACATATGTTAGGATGCTGCGAGATGGATGGGATGCTGCAAGGAGATGAATCTTGATCTTCTTGATCTCCCATCTTAATACAGCATCCCTACTTAAAGGCATCTCGGACTTAGTCGATTTTTCATAAATTCTAAGAAAAACATATGTTATTATGCTGCGAGATGAATGGGATGCTGCATGGAGATGAATCTTGATCTTCTTCATCTCCCATCTTAATACAGCATCCCTCCTTAAAGGCATCTCGGACTTAGTCGATTTTTCATAAATTCTAAGAAATTCATATGTTAGGATGCTGCGAGATGAATAAGATGCTGCATGGAGATGAATCTTGATCTTCTTCATCTCCCATCTTAATACAGCATCCCTACTTAAAGGCATCTCGGACTTAGTCGATTTTTCATAAATTCTAAGAAATTCATATGTTAGGATGCTGCGAGATGGATAAGATGCTGCATGGAGATGAATCTTGATCTTCTTCATCTCCCATCTTAATACAGCATCCCTACTTAAAGGCATCTCGGACTTAGTCGATTTTTCATAAATTCTAAGAAAAACATATGTATGGATGCTGCGAGATGAATGGGATGCTGCATGGAGATGAATCTTGATCTTCTTCATCTCCCATCTCAATACAGCATCCCTACTTAAAGGCATCTCGGACTTAGTCGATTTTTCATAAATTCTAAGAAAAACATATGTAAGGATGCTGCGAGATGAATGGGATGCTGCATGGAGATGAATCTTGATCTTCTTCATCTCCCATCTCAATACAGCATCCCTACTTAAAGGCATCTCGGACTTAGTCGATTTTTCATTAAATATAAGAAAAACATATGTTAGGATGCTGCGAGATGAATGGGATGCTGCATGGAGATGAATCTTGATCTTCTTCATCTCCCATCTTAATACAGCATCCCTACTTAAAGGCATCTCGGACTTAGTCGATTTTTCATAAATTCTAAGAAAAACATATGTAAGGATGCTGCGAGATGAATGGGATGCTGCATGGAGATGAATCTTGATCTTCTACATCTCCCATCTCAATACAGCATCCCTCCTTAAAGGCATCTCGGACTTAGTCGATTTTTCATAAATTCTAAGGAAAACATATGTTAGGATGCTAGGAGATGAATATGATGGTGCATGGAGATGAATCTTGATCTTCTTCATCTCCCATCTTAATACAGCATCCCTACTTAAAGGCATCTCGGACTTAGTCGATTTTTCAGAAATTCTAAGAAATTCATATGTTAGGATGCTGCGAGATGAATGGGATGCTGCACGGAGATGAATCTTGATCTTCTCCATCTCTTATCATAATACAGCATCCCTACTTAAAGGCATCTCGGACTTAGTCGATTTTTCATACATTCTAAGAAAAACATATGTTAGGATGCTGCGAGATGAATGGGATGCTGCATGGAGATGAATCTTGATCTTCTTCATCTCCCATATCAATACAGCATCCCTACTTAAAGGCATCTCGGACTTAGTCGATTTTTCATAAATTCTAAGAAAAACATATGTAAGGATGCTGCGAGATGAATGGGATGCTGCATGGAGATGAATCTTGATCTTCTTCATCTCCCATATTAATACAGCATCCCTACTTAAAGGCATCTCGGACTTAGTCGATTTTTCATAAATTCTAAGAAAAACATATGTTAGGATGCTGCGAGATGAATGGGATGCTGCACGGAGATGAATCTTGATCTTCTCCATCTCTTATCTTAATACAGCATCCCTACTTAAAGGCATCTCGGACTTAGTCGATTTTTCATACATTCTAAGAAAAACATATGTTAGGATGCTGCGAGATGAATGGGATGCTGCATGGAGATGAATCTTGATCTTCTTCATCTCCCATCTTAATACAGCATCCCTACTTGAAGGCATCTCGGACTTAGTCGATTTTTCACGTTTCACGAAGATTCACGTTCGTTTTGGGATATTTGCTACTGTCACCGTTTGAGTACTATGGGGCTTGAACCCCTAACATAAAGTCTTTGTGTAGAACCACGAGGGTTCTATAGTACCGATTCTCTCGGTACGCTTGGTCCGTGTTCCTTTATGTTCGTACTCTTGTGTGTATAATATTCATGTTCGGTTTGGGATATTTGCTACTTTCACCAGGGTCCCGTTCTTCATACAAGTCTGCCTTGCTAATGTGGTAACTTTATAGTGTAGTTCTGACATCCCAATTTTGGGACTTAGCCGATTTTTCGTATATTTCCATATGACCCATAGGGTCCCTTTCTTCATACAAGCTTGCCTAGGGCGATCGGTCAAAACTTGTCTTACTATTCGATTGGTCTTCGCACTTTCACCCTAGGCAGTTCGCCTAGGTCTGTCTTCTTGAGGAGGCCAAAACCCGAAATAAGGAGGTTCGGCCGACCCTGAAACCTCCCCTGTCTGAACTACACTAACCCGATTTTTCAGGGTCCTCAGCGCCATACAACTTTGCCTAGGTCACTTGTACTCTTGACTTAGGCCATCCGACTTGGTCCGTGTTTCTTCCTAGGGTTCACCTAGGTACTTTGCCTTGCTTGATGTGGTAACTTTTTAGTGTAGTTCAGACATCCTAATTTTGGGACTTAGCCGATTTTTCATGTATTTCCATATGACCCATAGGGTCCCTTTCTTCATACAAGCTTGCCTAGGGCGATCGGTCAAAACTTGTCTTACTATTCGATTGGTCTTCGCACTTTCACCCTAGGCAGTTCGCCTAGGTCTGTCTTCTTGAGGAGGCCAAAACCCGAAATAAGGAGGTCCAGCCGACCCTGAAACCTCCCCTGTCTTAACTACACTAACCCGATTTTTCATGGTCCTTAGCGCCATACAACTTTGCCTAGGTCACTTGTACTCTTGACTTAGGCCATCTGACTTGGTCCGTGTTTCTTCCTAGGGTTCACCTAGGTACTTTGCCTTGCTTGATGTGGTAACTTTTTAGTGTAGTTCAGACATCCCAATTTCGGGACTTAGCCGATTTTTCGTATATTTCCATATGACCCATAGGGTCCCTTTCTTCATACAAGCTTGCCTAGGGCGATCGGTCAAAACTTGTCTTACTATTCGATTGGTCTTCGCACTTTCACCCTAGGCAGTTTGCCTAGGTGTAGCTTCTTGAGGAGGTCAAAACCCAAAATAAGGAGGTTCAGCCGACCCAAAAACCTCCCCTGTCTAAACTACACTAACCAGATTTTTCAGGGTCCTCACCGTCATACAACTTTGCCTAGGTCACTTGCACTCTTGACTTAGGCCATCTGACTTGGTCCGTGTTTCTTGCTAGGGTTCACCTAGGTAGTTTGCCTTGCTTGATGTGGTAACTTTTTAGTGTAGTTCTGACATCCCAATTTTGGGACTTAGCCGATTTTTCATGTATTTCCATATGACCCTTAGGGTCCCTTTCTTCATACAAGCTTGCCTAGGGCGATCGGTCAAAACTTGTCTTACTATTCGATTGGTCTTCGCACTTTCACCCTAGGCAGTTTGCCTAGGTGTAGCTTCTTGATGAGGCCAAAACCCAAAATAAGGGGGTTCGGCCGACCCAAAAACCTACCCTGTCTAAACTACACTAACCAGATTTTTCAGGGTCCTCAGCGCCATACAACTTTGCCTAGGTCACTTGTTCTATTGACTTAGGCCATCTGACTTGGTCCGTGTTTCTTCCTAGGGTTCACCTAGGTACTTTGCCTTGCTTGGTGTGGTAACTTTTTAGTGTAGTTCTGACATCCTCATTTTGGGACTTAGCCGATTTTTCGTAAAATACCATATGACCCATATGGGTCCTTTCCTTCATATAAGTTTGCCTTGCTTGGTATGGTAACATTTGAGTGTAGTTCTGACATCATCATTTTGGGACTTAGCCGATTTTTCGTAAAATACCATATGACCCATATGGGTCCTTTGCTTCATATAAGTTTGCCTTGCTTGGTGTGGTAACATTTGAGTGTAGTTCTGACATCCCCATTTTGGGACTTAGCCGATTTTTCGATCCATACCATATGACCCATCAGGGTCCTTTGCTTCATATAAGTTTGCCTTGCTTGGTGTGGTAACATTTGAGTGTAGTTCTGACATCCCCATTTTGGGACTTAGCCGATTTTTCGTAAAATACCATATGACCCATCAGGGTCCTTTGCTTCATATAAGTTTGCCTTGCTTGGTGTGGTAACATTTGAGTGTAGTTCTGACATCCCCATTTTGGGACTTAGCCGATTTTTCGTAAAATACCATATGACCCATCAGGGTCCTTTGCTTCATATAAGTTTGCCTTGCTTGGTGTGGTAACATTTGAGTGTAGTTCTGACATCCCCATTTTGGGACTTAGCCGATTTTTCGTAAAATACCATATGACCCATCAGGGTCCTTGCCTTCATATAAGTTTGCCTTGCTTGGTGTGGTAACATTTGAGTGTATTTCTGACATCCCCATTTTGGGACTTAGCCGATTTTTCGTAAAATACCATATGACCCATCAGGGTCCTTTGCTTCATATAAGTTTGCCTTGCTTGGTGTGGTAACATTTGAGTGTAGTTCTGACATCCCCATTTTGGGACTTAGCCGATTTTTCGTAAAATACCATTTGACCCATCAGGGTCTTTTGCTTCATATAAGTTTGCCTTGCTTGGTGTGGTAACATATGAGTGTAGTTCAGACATCCCCATTTTGGGACTTAGCCGATTTTTCGTAAAATACCATATGACCCATCAGGGACCTTGCCTTCATATAAGTTTGCCTTGCTTGGTGTGGTAACATTTGAGTGTAGTTCTGACATCCCCATTTTGGGACTTAGCCGATTTTTCGATCAATACCATTTGACCCATCAGGGTCCTTTGCTTCATATAAGTTTGCCTTGCTTGGTGTGGTAACTTTTTATTGTAGTTCTGACATCCTCATTTTGGGACTTAGCCGATTTTTCGTAAAATACCATATGACCCATATGGGTCCTTTCCTTCATATAAGTTTGCCTTGCTTGGTATGGTAACATTTGAGTGTAGTTCTGACATCATCATTTTGGGACTTAGCCGATTTTTCGTAAAATACCATATGACCCATCAGGGTCCTTGCCTTCATATAAGTTTGCCTTGCTTGGTGTGGTAACATTTGAGTGTAGTTCTGACATCCCCATTTTGGGACTTAGCCGATTTTTCAATCAATACCATATGACCCATCAGGGTCCTTTGCTTCATATAAGTTTGCCTTGCTTGGTGTGGTAACATTTGAGTGTAGTTCTGACATCCTCATTTTGGGACTTAGCCGATTTTTCGTAAAATACCATATGACCCATATGGGTCCTTTCCTTCATATAAGTTTGCCTTGCTTGGTATGGTAACATTTGAGTGTAGTTCTGACATCATCATTTTGGGACTTAGCCGATTTTTCGTAAAATACCATATGACCCATCAGGGTCCTTGCCTTCATATAAGTTTGCCTTGCTTGGTGTGGTAACATTTGAGTGTAGTTCTGACATCCCCATTTTGGGACTTAGCCGATTTTTCGATCAATACCATATGACCCATCAGGGTCCTTTCCTTCATATAAGTTTGCCTTGCTTGGTGTGGTAACATTTGAGTGTAGTTCTGACATCCCCATTTTGGGACTTAGCCGATTTTTCGTAAAATACCATATGACCCATCAGGGTCCTTGCCTTCATATAAGTTTGCCTTGCTTGGTGTGGTAACATTTGAGTGTAGTTCTGACATCCCCATTTTGGGACTTAGCCGATTTTTCGATCAATACCATATGACCCATCAGGGTCCTTTGCTTCATATAAGTTTGCCTTGCTTGGTGTGGTAACATTTGAGTGTAGTTCTGACATCCCCATTTTGGGACTTAGCCGATTTTTCGATCAATACCATATGACCCATCAGGGTCCTTTCCTTCATATAAGTTTGCCTTGCTTGATGTGGTAACACATGAGTGTAGTTCTGACATCCCCATTTTGGGACTTAGCCGATTTTTCGATCCATCCCATATGACCCATCAGGGTCCTTTTTCTTCATATAAGTTTCCCAAGACTTAGTGCTTTTTTCCTTTGCACACCAATATCACCCTTGCGGGTATCTCTGATCTTCTCACTTTGTATTGGCCGAATGTAGGTCTTGCCATGCCAAACATATAATTGTTCTACACCAAGTCTCTATCTCGTACCGCCAGCTCGGTACATTCGATTAACCTGCCCTTAAGGCACCCGGGACTTAGCCATTTTTTCACATTTTTCATGATTTTGAGGCAACTTTTCTCGACTTTGTCACCTTATATCACCAAGATCCTTTCCCTTTAGCGCTTCACTCTGTTCGTATGATATTTAGCGCTGACTATCACCTTTCTGTCGCTGAGCTCAACTTCTTATTCGGTGCCATAGAGCCAGAGATATTTGGTGTATGCTGTTATAAGGGAAGTTTGTCACTTTTTCAAAGGCCCACTTTGGGACGCCCATATCTCACCTTCAGGTATCTTCGATCTTCTTGTCGTCTATGGACGAAACTTAGGCCTTGTCTTGGCCAACTTATAAATGTTCTACGGCCAAGCCGTATCTCTTACCGCCAGCCCGGTATTCATGGACTTAGTTGGATTTTCGCCTCTCGTGGCAACAATTTCAGACTTTGACTCACAATAACACCCAAACGGTCACATGCTAGCGCTTTGCTTGGAAGGAATTATAGTTAGCGCTACCTTTTCTCTTTCCATCGATACCTTGTTCGTTCCATTCCATGCCATACAGCCGAAGTTATGATGTTTCCCGTTTTCCATATCATGTGGAGCTTATGCTCTGGGAAAACCATCTAACACCTGTACCACCCTTTTAGGTACCACCGATCTCGAGACTATGTTCGGGCCAAATATAGGTTATAACATGCCCAACTTATAATTGTTCTACACCAAGTCTCTATCTCTTACCGCCTGCTCGGTATTTTACTCGTAAGTCCAAATTTCACAACTTGTACTTTTTGGCGCAATGTACTCGAGTTTCAATTTTGGTAACATTTTTCGACTTTGACGCTTAATAACTTCCAAATCATGCTAGTTAGCGCTTTGCTTTCTTCTAGTCGTATCTAGCGCTGGGTGTTACCTTTCCAAAACATATCCTAGCTCTACAATCCATGCCATACAGCCGGAGCTACATGGTGCACAAGTCAAATCCATTTTAGCCATGTTTCATTTTTGCTAATTTTTGACCACTCGTATCACCCTTCCAGAGTGGTCCGATCTTCTCGCTTTCTATGGACGACTTTTAGGTCTCGTAGAGGCAAACTTATAAGTATTCTACGTCAACCCGCTATCTCTTACCGCTTGCTCGGTATTCTTGGTCTTGTGTGATTTTTGGCCATTTTGGTATTATTTTTCCACTTTGTCGCTTAATAACTCAGTTTTGCTCAACACTTAGCGCTTCGGTTGTTTGGGATTATAGTTAGCGCTCGGTTCGACCTTTCCAACACTGATCTAAGCTTGTCGATCCGTTCCATACAGCCTGAGTTATTCGCGATACCGTGTTTCAATCCATTTCTCAAGTCTCGTTTTGGTCCAACTTTGAACCAGCCATATCACCCTGATGGGTACCTCCGATCTTCTCGCTCTATATTGGCCAAAGTTAGGTCTTGTGGTAACGTACTTATGATTGTTCTACGCCGTGTTCGTAGCTCTTATCGTTCGCCCGCTATTTTCGATCATAAGGTGAATTTTCGCCTCTAAACCACCATTTTTCACCTTTGCCCTCTAATATGACCGACTTGCTCAACACCTAGCGCTTCGCTTGGTAGGACACATAGCTAGCGCTCGTCAAGACCTTTCCAACGCATATCCAAGCTTTCCGATCCGAGCCATACAGCCTGAGCTATAGGCGATACCGTTTTTCCCATTTTCTTGGTCACACGCACTTTAGGGTACCCCTTTTTGCCTTTGACCCTTAATACCTCCTCCGGGTCACTAGTAGGCGCTCAGCTTGGTAGGAAACATAGCTAGAGCAGGCCTTCACCTTTCCAAAACTGCCGAAAGTGTACCGATCCGACATCTAGAACCAAAGTTATGGTCATTCCCATCATGCTCTACTTTCATGGTCAACCTCCACCAAGCACACCTAGGTTGGACCAACTTTCACCAACTCATCTCGAACCCCAAATTTGCTTCGACCTACTAGGTTTCCCTAGTAAAGTGGTCAAAACATCCATTACAACACGACTGGTCTTTCTGGTGGTCGACCTAGGCGACTTTGTTCGACGACCACCACCCCATGGAACTAAAAGACGTCCCTTGATACGGACCACCGATACATTTTCCGGCCTGTCTAAACTACACTCATCGAAATTTTTTTGGGTCCCCACCGTCATACAAGTTTCCCTAGGTCAAGTTTTTCTTCCGGATCGGCCGCGGACCTCACTTTTCATTATCTAGGGAGGCCATAGGGCCCCAAAAGGGGTTTTTTAAAATTTTCGACACTTTCGACTTTGGTCGGATTTTTTCCGATTTTGGTCCGACCTAGGGACTTGGTGGTCCAAGGAGCCTCGGGACCAAACTTTTTTCTCAGGGGTCCCTACCTCCATACAACTTTGCCTAGGTAAATTTTTTGTTCCAAATCGATCGCGGATTTCACTTTTCAATATCTGGGGCTCGTGTAGAGTCCGAATATGAGGTTTTCTCATTTTTCGACATTTTCGACTTTTTTCGACTTTTTTCGGGTTTTTCGACCTAGGGGTCCGCCGAACAAATTTTGGGTCAAAAATTTTTATTGAACTAGTCGAAAGTACGCAAAAAGATAAGACTTTTTGCCGAAGACACCATGCCCCGGAACCGACTCCTTCCCCTTCAAAATAGGGGACAAACGTGATTTTTGAAACTTTTCCTTAGGGAGCCCAAGACTTAGAAAATTTTCAAATTCTCGATTTTTCGATTGCGAGCTAGCGCTTTGCGGTCTTCGGCAATGTTGTAGATCTCGACGAGATAAAACTTTTTGGTCAAGGGACATTTTGCCCTCCGACCCCTCCTTCCCCCCGCAAATCGCCCCCCAAAGTGCAATTTTTGCATTTTCACCTCTTTGCATGCACTGTTCGGCCCAAATGGCCACTTTCTATGGGTCTGAGCGCTTTGCGGTCTTCGGCAAACTTTTAGAGCGTACCAAGCCCTAATTATAATTGTTCTACACCAACTTCGTACCTCTTCATCCCTGGCCGCTATTCGCGTACCAAGGTAATTTTTGTTCATTTTATCAACATTTTTCATCTTTGACTGTTTATATCGGCCTTGCCATGAACCGATAGCGCTTCGCTGTGTTCTAACGTAAGTTAGTACTACTCAATACCTTTCCAAATCATGTCTTAGATTGTCATTTGCTTGCTTACAGCCGGAGCTATGAGCGATACCGTAAAAAGTACCGAAACTTGGAAAAATCCTTGGATCGCCCATATCCCCCCTTTGGGGACCAGATATCGAAAAAAGTTCTTATTCAAAAAGTTGCGCCTTAACGTGTTCTAGTTATGCCTAGAACATTTCACTTCGCTAGCTGGCCTGCAACTTAGCCGTAATTGGGATTTTAGGGTGTTCATGGAGGGCCCATTTCCTGCGACTTGGTATCTTTTGGGCCCTATGTTTCTCTAATATCTCCACAAGTTTTCCAGATAGCTTTCTCATACTTTCAGGGTGCCTAGAGCACCTCAAGACCTTTCCAACGCTATGCCGTTTGCCTCGCTCGGACATCTACAGCCGAAGTTATTCGAGGTACACGGTACCTTACCCTGTTTTCTCAGTACTTGGTCGAAAATTTCGATCAGCCATATGACCGACTTGGACAACCCTGAGCGGGTTGGCCCCATATAACTAAACTTTTGTCTCTTGTAGGCAAACTTATAAATGTTCTACGTCAACTCGCTATCTCGTACCGCCTTGACGGTATACTTGGTCCAAGGGCCATTTCCAGCGACTTGGTCGCAATTTCGCTCTAAGTTTCGCTAATACCTTCGTCCGTGGACATGGTGATTTTTTGTTCGTATTTTTCCTTGATAGTCCCTTTCAAGACTATTCCATACCAGAGCCAAGCGTCCCGCTAAGTGCCATACAGCCTGAGCAGTAATTCATGAAAGGTACCTCTACCAGTTTTTGCCATACTTGGGTACAAACTTTGTATCGCCCATATCTCCACTTTGGAGGCCAGCCAGCACCTTTGCCCCATATATTTTTTTCTTGGTCATACCATGCACTAAATATAATTGTTCTACGCCAACTTGCTATCTCTTCTCTAACTTGCCGTTATTCTTGGTCCAAATCCCATTTCATTCGTTTTCGGACCCATTTTGCTATATGTTTCACTAATAGCTTCGGCCATGGACAAGCTGATATTCTGTTTGTATTTTTGCTTGATAGTCCCACTCAAGACCATTCCAAAACACACCGCAACTTGTCGCTCGGTGGCAAACTGACCGAGTTATAATTCATGAAAGATACCTCAACTTGGTACACCATGTGGTCGGCCCAAACCATATACCGACCAAACGACCGACTTGGAGCACCCTGACCGGGTTGCCCCCATATAATGAAAGTTGCGTCTCTACACGCCCAACTTATGAATATTCTACGCCAAGTCGCTATCTCTTACCGGTAAGCCGGTATTCACCTTCCAAGGGTGATTTTGGTCAAGTGCCATTTCCTGCGACTTGGTCCCCGAATTGGACCATCATCACCTAATATCTCCGTGGTCTTTCAACTCAGCCTCATAAAACTTTCAGGGTAGATAGGTCTCCCCAAGACCTTTCCAACGGTGAGCCGTTTGCCTCGCTCGGCCATCTACAGCCGAAGTTATTATTGGTACTTGGTACCTTACCCTGTTTTTTCCATACTTGTTCGTACTTGAGTACAAACTTTGGATCGCCCATATCTCCACTTTGGAGGCCAGCTAGCACCTTGGCCCCATATACTTTTTTGTTGGTCATGCCATGCACCAAATATAATTGTTCTACGCCAACTTGCTATCTCTTCTCCAACTTGCCGTTATTCTTGGTCCAATTCCCATTTCATTCGTTTTTGGACCCATTTTGCTATATGTTTCACTAATAGCTTCGGCCATGGACAAGCTGATTTTCGATTGGTATTTTTCCTTGATAGTCCCACTCAAGACCATTCCAAAACACACCGCAGCTTGTCGCTCGGTGGCAAACTGACCGAGTTATAATTCATGAAAGGTACCTCAACTTGGTACACCACGTGGTCGGCCCAAACCATAAACCGACCAAACGACCGACTTGGAGCACCCTGACCGGGTTGGCCCCATATAATAAAAGTTGCATCTCTACACGCCCAACTTATGAATATTCTACGCCAAGTCGCTATCTCTTACCGGTAAGCCGGTATTCACCTTCCAAGGGTGATTTTGGTCAAGTGCCATTTCCTGCGACTTGGTCCCCGAATTGGACCATCATCACCTACTATCTCCGTGGTATTTCAACTCAGCCTCATGAAACTTTCAGGGTAGATAGGTCTCCCCAAGACCTTTCCAACGGTGAGCCGTTTGCCTCGCTCGGCCATCTACAGCCGAAGTTATTAATGGTACTTGGTACCTTACCCTGTTTTTTCCATACTTGTTCGTACTTGGGTACAAACTTTGGATCGCCCATATCTCCACTTTGGAGGCCAGCCAGCACCTTGGCCCCATATACTTTTTTGTTGGTGATACCATGCACCAAATATAATTGTTCTACGCAAGCTTGCTATCTCTTCTCCAACTTGCGGTTATTTTTGACTCAAGTCCCATTTCCATAGTTTTTGGTACCAATTTGCTCTATGTTTCGCTAATAGCTTCGCCCAAGGACTTTGTGATTTTTTGTTCGCATTTTTCCTAAATAGTCCCACTCAAGACTATTCCAAATCACACCTTAGCTTGTCGCTCAGTGCCATACAGCCAGAGTTTTAATTCATGAAAGGTACATCACCTTGGTACACCACGTGGTCGGTCCAAACCATCAACCAACCATATGACCGACTTCGAGTCGAGCTAGCGGCTTGGCCCCATATAATCAAATGCGTGTCTTGGTAAGGGCTACTGACGGTCAGAACAATGTAGCTCGCTAGCTCGTGCGCAAACTTGTGTTTTGGTCGAATATTGGGTGTTCGTGTACCACTTCGGGTAACACGGACTTTGGTGCAACTTCACCACTTGTGCACCTAATAAATTCTCGGTCGTTCAAGTCTATGCCTTCATATTATCAGGGTAGTTAGGTCTTATTGAGACCTTTCCAACGCTATGTCGTTTGTCTTGCTCGGCCATCCACAGCCCGAGTTATTCGAGGTACACCGTACCTTACCCTGTTTTTTCCTCATTTGGGTGCAAACCTTAGAACACCCATATGGCCCACTTGGAGACTAGCTGGCACTTTGGCCCCATATAATAATAAGTGCGCCTTGATTAGGGCTACTGACGGTCGGAACATTTCAACTCGCTAGCTCGGGCCCACACTTGTGTTTTTCTCGAATATATGGTTCAAGTGTGCCACTTTGGGCACTTATGGACATTTTGTCCCCACACAACTTTCTTGCCTTGGTAGATAGGGTCTTGTGTTCTCGGGCAAAAAGATGCACCAAGATATGGTCTAACTTTCGTTCTTGTACCGCAAAGCGCTACCTCCAACACCCGAGGAGATAGAAAGTGATTATGTTCGGTATATCGGTCTTCCATGGCCTACTATGGTAAGCCCCTGCAGGTATGCAACCGAAGGTGCTTGGTACATGTATTTGGTGCAAAATCGGTGCAAAGTAGGTGTTTCCTTGATCGGGCTATAACTTTCTTGGTTGATGTTGGATTGCTTTGCGGTCTTCGGGGGATAGTTAGGGAACATGTTGGCCAACATTTTCTTATTCCTCAGCCTGGCCGTACCTCCTACCGTCTAGGCGGTATTCATGCTCTAAGTTGGAACTTGTGTTCCTTCGGGCAACTTTTCTGACTTTGACGCTTAATATCTTCCGTTCATATGCAGTCTAAGCTCTGCAACTCTCAGGAAAGCTAGTACTACTCATTTCCTTTCCATATCAGTCTTTGGCTTGTCGATCCAATGTCTACAGCCTTAGTTATTCACGTTCCCTGTGAAGGTAGGTTTTTGCCCATTTTCCAGTTCATGTGGTAACATTCCCGGACTTTGCCGGCTTTCTCTTCATGTGGTAACTTGCTTGCTTGTGTGGTAACTTGGAAGTGTATGTCTGACAGACCCAATCTCGGACTTAGCCGATTTTTCTCTTCATATCATATGGATCAATCACTAGGCCATCTTGCTTGCTTGTGTGGTAACTTGAAAGTGTATGTCTGACAGACCCAATCTGGGACTTAGCCGATTTTTCTCTTCATATCATATGGATCCATCACTAGGCCATCTTGCTTGCTTGTGTGGTAACTTGGAAGTGTATTTCCGACAGACCCAATCTGGGACTTAGCCGATTTTTCTCTTCATATCATATGGATCCATCACTAGGCCATCTTGCTTGCTTGTGTGGTAACTTGGAAGTGTATTTCTGACAGACCCAATCTCGGACTTAGCCGATTTTTCTCTTCATATCATATGGATCCATCAATACGCCATCTTGCTTGCTTGTGTGGTAACTTGGAAGTGTATGTCTGACAGACCCAATCTCGGACTTAGCCGATTTTTCTCTTCATATCATATGGATCAATCACTAGGCCATCTTGCTTGCTTGTGTGGTAACTTGAAAGTGTATGTCTGACAGACCCAATCTGGGACTTAGCCGATTTTTCTCTTCATATTATATGGATCCTGGACTTAGCCGATTTTTCTCTTCATATCATATGGATCCATCACTAGACCATCTTGCTTGCTTGTGTGGTAACTTGGAAGTGTATTTCTGACAGACCCAATCTGGGACTTAGCCAATTTTTCTCTTCATGTCATATGGATCCTTCACACGGCCTTCTTGCTTGCTTGTGTGGTAACTTGAAAGTGTATGTCTGACAGACCCAATCTGGGACTTAGCCGATTTTTCTCATCATATTATATGGATCCTGGACTTAGCCGATTTTTAGGTTATTATATATGGATCCTGGACTTAGCCGATTTTTCTCTTCATATAATATGGATCCTGGACTTAGCCGATTATTAGGTTATTATATATGGATCCTGGACTTAGCCGATTTTTCTCTTCATATAATACGGATCCTGGACTTAGCCGATTATTAGGTTATTATATATGGATCCTGGACTTAGCCGATATTTCTCTTCATATGATATGGATCCTGGACTTAGCCGATTTTTCTCTTCATATAATATGGATCCGGGACTTAGCCGATTTTTCTGTTCAAATAATAAGGATCCGGGACTTAGCCAATTTTTCTCTTCATGTGGTAACGTATGCCAATCGCTCACAAGTCATGGGATAAGGGTACTTGTGTTCTTCCATCTTCTAAGTCCCGCACGGGGACATCGT
>NW_026525126.1:65000-85000 GCF_943734705.1 Anopheles coustani | reverse complement strand
GGACCAGGGGAGAACTGAACTTTATACTTCACACCACAGTAAGTCTACGTGTCCTCTTCCACATAGGGCAAGCTAGAACTAACTATCTTACCCAGGACTGCCGAAGCAGCGTGGACCAGGGGAGGAACACACTTTTCATGGAAACGTAAGGCATCCATGACTGCCATAACGTAAGCCGCCGCTGTGCGCGTATACCCGTTCCCCGTAGGGAGGAGTCAAGCCGCCGCTTAGAGACGAAGTATGAAGTGTCCTCTTCCACATAGGGCAAGCTAGAATGAACTATCTTACCCAGGACCGCCGAAGCAGCGTGGACCAGGGGAGGACTACACAATCATGAGGTTTGATATCGACTTGTGTGTTTCAATAGGATACCGATGGTATGTTTTGAACCGATTTGATTTAGCCATTCTGAAGTCATCACTTGGTTGAAGCGCTGAACTAGGGAGGCATCGTTTACATATATATTGGTTTTCGCATGCTCTACTAGGTTAATGTCATGAGGTTGGCTATCGAGCATGCCCAAGTGATGACTTGATTGTGTGCTTGCTTGAATTCTTCACATTTCATACCATCGGTTAGTTGTCGAATCATTCCTCGATCATAACCTTCGTTCTTGGTTCATGTATGCTCTCTTCCACATAGGGCAAGCTAGAATTAACTATCTTACCCAGGACCGCCGAAGCAGCGTGGACCAGGGGAGAACTATACTTTGTCTTGTATGCCCTCTTCCACATAGGGCAAGCTAGAACTAACTATCTTACCCAGGACCGCCGAAGCAGCGTGGACCAGTGGAGGACTATACTTTGTTCATAACACCACAGTATTGAGTAATGTGCCCTCTTCCACATAGGGCAAGCTAGAATGAACTATCTTACCCAGGACCGCCGGAGCAGTGTGGACCAGTGGAGGACTACACAATCATGAGGTTTGATATCGACTTGTGTGTTTCAATAGGGTACCGATGGTATGTTTTGAACCGATTTGATTTAGCCATTCTGAAGTCATCACTTGGTTGAAGCGCTGAACTAGGGAGGGGCATCGTTTACATATATATTGGTTTTCGCATGCTCTACTAGGTTAATGTCATAGGGTTGGCTATCGAGCATGCCCAAGTGATGACTTGATTGTGTGCTTGCTTGAATTCTTCACATTTCATACCATCGGTTAGTTGTCGAATCATTCCTCGATCTAACCTTCGTTCTTGGTTCATGTATGCTCTCTTCCACATAGGGCAAGCTAGAATTAACTATCTTACCCAGGACCGCCGAAGCAGCGTGGACCAGGGGAGAACTATACTTTGTCTTGTATGCCCTCTTCCACATAGGGCAAGCTAGAACTAACTATCTTACCCAGGACCGCCGAAGCAGCGTGGACCAGTGGAGGACTCTATACTTTATACTTCACACCACAGTATTGAGTACTTCTTGCATAAAGCCCCTAATGAGAACCACGAGGGCCCTCTCAATGTAGAACCACAAGGGCTCTAGTACCGATTCTCTCGGTACGGCTTGGTCCGTGTTCCTTTATGCTTGTACTCTTAGAAAGTCTCAACCCGGAGGTCTTGACTTTGATTGTCATAGTTGGACTACGACGGGGCATCCGACCATTGCTGATCGAACACCCCTGATTCACCATCTTTCGGGTAGGCGGTACGCGTACCTCCGGACGCGGAAGTCTCAACCCGGAGGTCTTGACTTTGATTGTCATAGTTGGACTACGACGGGGTATCCGACTCATCGAATACCCCAGAAGCACACCATCTTTCGGGTAGGCGGTACGCGTACCTCCGGACGCGGAAGTCTCAACCCGGAGGTCTTGACTTTGATTGTCATAGTTGGACTACGACGGGGTATCCGACTCATCGAATACCCCAGAAGCACACCATCTTTCGGGTAGGCGGTACGCGTACCTCCGGACGCGGAAAGTCTCAACCCGGAGGTCTTGACTTTGGTTGTCATAGTTGGACTATGACGGGGCATCCGACCATTGCTGATCGAACACCCCTGTTACACCATCTTTCGGATAGGCGGTGCGCGACACCACCGACGCGGAAAGTCTCAACCCGGAGGTCTTGACTTTGTATTGTTGGATAGTCCTCTTCCACTATAGGGCATGCTGGAAATATTCCATTTTACCCAGGACTGCCGAGGCAGCGTGGACCAGGGGAGAACTTCACGGAATCTTCAGGCATCCATGATTGCCATAGTGCGTAAGCCGCCGCTGTGCGCGTCAACTCGTTCCCCGTGAGGAGGAGTCTAGCCGCCGCTAAAAGACGAAGCATTAAGTGTCCTCATTCCACTATAGGGCAAGCTAGAATTAACTATCTTACCCAGGACCGCCGAAGCAGCGTGGACCAGGCGAGGACTATACTTTATACTTCACACCACAGTATTGAGTACGACTTGCATAAAGCCCCTAATGAGAACCACGAGGGCTCTCTCAATGTAGAACCACGAGGGCTCTAGTACCGATTCTCTCGGTACGGCTTGGTCCGTGTTCCTTTATGCTTGTACTCGCGGAAAGTCTCAACCCGGAGGTCTTGACTTTGATTGTCATAGTTGGACTACGACGGGGCATCCGACCATTGCTGACCGAACACCCCTGATTCATCATCTTTCGGATAGGAGGTGCGCCCACCTCCGACGCGGAAGTCTCAACCCGGAGGTTCGGACTTAGAGTTTTTCCCATTTAAAAGTTTTTCTCTTAGCCATACTGAAGTCATCACTTGGTGAACGATTGAACTAGGGCGGGTTAATCGTTTATAGGTATCATGTGGTTTGCATGCTCTCTTAGGTTAAGGTCATGTGGTTGGCTATCGAGCATGCCCAAGTGATGACTTTGTTTCACGCTTGCTTGATTTCTTCATGATTCCCTGTTATATAGTGTAATCATTCGAGAACAGGGAATCTTTGGTTTTGCTCAACAGGTATTGGATGTCAACTTGGTATCTAGATCGCATTAAGTCTCAACCCTTAGGTTCGGACTTGTATAGTGACATCTTGTTACGGTCTTGAGTCTCAACCCGCAGGTTCGGACTACTTAGTGTTTGATCGAATATAATATGGCAACTTGTGCCTAAGTCTCAACCCGCAGGTTCGGACTTCTGTTTATTTGGCCAATGTATGTATAAGGCAACTTGTGCCTAAGTCTCAACCCGCAGGTTCGGACTTGTGTATTTGTTCGAAGTCATGTATAAGGCAACGTGTGCCTAAGTCTCAACCCGCAGGTTCGGACTTGTTAGTGTTTCGTCAACTTTCATATGGCAACTTGTGCCTAAGTCTCAACCCGCAGGTTCGGACTTGTGTATTTGTTCGAAGTCATGTATAAGGCAACTTGTGCCTAAGTCTCAACCCGCAGGTTTGGACTTGTGTATTTGTTCGAAGTCATGTATAAGGCAACGTGTGCCTAAGTCTCAACCCGCAGGTTCGGACTTGTTAGTGTTTCGTCAACTTTCATATGGCAACTTGTGCCTGAGTCTCAACCCGCAGGTTCGGACTTCTATAGTGTTTCGTCAATTATCATATGGCAACTTGTGCCGAAGTCTCAACCCGCAGGTTCGGACTTCTGGAAGGATCACTTGGCCACTAATGATCCTTCCGCAGGTTCACCTACGGAAACCTTGTTACGACTTTTACTTCCTCTAAATCATCAAGTTCGGTCAACTTCGATAAAGCAGACGCGGTTCACGAGGATCCAGCGAACGATCATCTCCAAAGACCTCACTAAATAATCCATCGGTAGTAGCGACGGGCGGTGTGTACAAAGGGCAGGGACGTATTCAACGCTGGCTGATGACCAGCACTTACTAGAAGTTCCGAGTTCATATGGACCATTGCAATCCATAATCCCTACTAAGTGAGTATTTGAGTGATTTCCCGTTCCTCTCGGAATAGGAGACACGCTGCTACCCACATTGTAGCACGCGTGTAGCCCAGAACATCTAAGGGCATCACGGACCTGTTATCGCTCGATCTCATTTTGCTAAACACAAATTGTCCTGCTAAGCAGCGTACCGTAAGTGCACTTGCGCACACGAACAGCGAAGGTGTCAGGTCATACTCCACCGAAAGGTCCTAACCCGTTCCAATCGGCATCGACGCATTAACGCTGACTGCGTTCTAGTTAGCATATGTGAGTCACGTTCGTTATCGGAATTAACCAGACAAATCAATCCACGAACTAAGAACGGCCATGCACCACTACCCTTAAATTTGAGAAAGAGCTATTAATCTGTCTCACCTCCATAAGTTCGGACCTGGTAAGTTTTCCCGTGTTGAGTCAAATTGAACCGCAAGCTCCATTTCATTGTGGTGCCCTTCCGTCAATTCCTTTAAGTTTCAACTTTGCAACCATACTTCCCCCGGAACCTGACTTTGGTTTCCCGGAAGCTACTGAGAGCACCTGGTTGTAGCGTCTCCCAATTGCTAGTTGGCATCGTTTACGGTTAGAACTAGGGCGGTATCTAATCGCCTTCGATCCTCTAACTTTCGTTCTTGATTAAAGAAAGCATCCTTGACAAATGCCTTCGCTTTAGTTAGTCTTACGACGGTCTACGAATTTCACCTCTCGCGCCGTAATACTAGTGTCCCCAACTACTTCTGTTAATCATTACCTCCGGTCTGAGTACAAACCAATGAAAGATTAGACCAAGGTCGTATTCCATTATTCCATGCAAGATTATTCTAGGGCGTTTGGGCACCCTGCTTTAAGCACTCTAATTTGTTCAAGGTAAACGTGAGCGGTCGAGCTCTATGTTACACTTGCACCCGTTGAAGGGCACACCATGACACAGACTTGGTGCCCTACCACACCATTGAGTCGCAACCAGATTCCGACTTGGCCCACCGACCACGGGTTGACCGGGTCGGCGGAGCCGGACTGTGTTGGACAAGTATCAACTTCGAACGTTTTAACCGCAACAATTTTAATATACGCTAGTGGAGCTGGAATTACCGCGGCTGCTGGCACCAGACTTGCCCTCCACTTGATCCTCGTAGAAGGATTTATGCTCTACTCATTCCAATTATGAAACATCATTAAAGAGTTTCATATTGTTATTTCTCGTCACTACCTCCCCGTCCCGGGATTGGGTAATTTACGCGCCTGCTGCCTTCCTTGGATGTGGTAGCCATTTCTCAGGCTCCCTCTCCGGAATCGAACCCTGATTCCCCGTTACCCGTTGCAACCATGGTAGTCCTCTATACTACCATCCATAGTTGATAGGGCAGATATTTGCGAGATCTGTCGTCGGTGCGAGACCATACGATCAGCATCATTATCCAGACTTCAACTCAATGACACGGAGAACCCGCGATTGGTTTGACTAATAAGTGCACCAGTTCCCGCGAGGGTCCTGGCATGTTGCATGTATTAGCTCTAGATTTTCCACAGTTATCCAAGTAACTAGGTTGATGATCTCGTAAATTATAGCTGTTATACTGAGCCTTATGCGGTTTCACATTAAATCTGTTTGTACTTAGACATGCATGGCTTAACCTTTGAGACGAGCGTATATTACTGGTAGGATCAACCAGAATTCCGACTTTGCGTTCGAATGTTCATTGTCCCATTGCACCCGGAGGAGCAAACACCACGTTCTATATGTTGTCAAGTCCGGTAGCACACGGGAGGCGAGCCCCCGTGCGAACCTCATTGCCCTCGTATCACACACACCCGATGCACCGGACAGGCACTTGAGCGGCATTCGACTCCGCTAAGCGCACGTGCGCCCGATTGTGCATGCGCTGACGGGGCCTTCATACCCCTACCACAGCGACCTTATGCCAAACTTCCATGAATACTTAGGTGAGCTGACAAGGGCCTTCATTTCCCTACCATCAACTAAAGGACACGCTAGGCGCGTCCGATCATTGCAACTGCGGGGCTTTCATACCCCAATCACCACAGTACGCAATTCACCAGAGTTTAATCACAACCCCCCCGGACATGGCACACTATTAACTTGCAACAAAACTTAGTGTGTGCCGGGCACATCGGTTCCACAAAATCATTCCCGATGTACCCCAATTGGGGTTGTGAACGCATCCATGGTCCTCTGACACACCCAACCAAGCGTGGATACTACATACCTCAAACACCCAGTACACTAACAGACAAATCAATATATGGTTGCTTTCCCCCAGACATTTGCCAATCACTTGGCACCCGGACGGGAACTCGCTCCTGATTGCGCCATTGCCACCCATTTGCCAAGAGCGAGTTCTGTATGTAGATTTCATTTGGAAAGACAACCGTGTACTGGATATTCTATCCGACGATTACAGATGACGAGTACGAGACTCGACTACACTCACGGATAATACATTTTGGGTCGAGATTGCTTTCGGGGTTTTCGATTGGTCTTGCGCTTGTAAACGTATAACTTTGACTTGTGGTAACCTCGGTATGTTAGTCGATCACGTGGTTGTGAACTGGGTAAGGGTGGGCAATCTGTTCACTTGCACTCTGGGTAGGAATATGGTGAGCGCTATAGGTTAAAGATCATGGTATGGTTCCATCGTGATGACTTTCGCTAGATAGTAGTATGTTTGGATAGTTATAACGTTTTTGGCCATTTGTTCATAGTGTTCGGTCCATTGAGGAATTCGATTGGTCTTTGCTTCACACACGTGGTCGATCACTTGGATGTGAACTAGGGTGAGATTAAGGTGTTCACTAGTGCTCTTCGGTTTTGGATCAGTAATGAGCACTTGATTGGTTTCGCATAATATGTATCCATAGTGATGACTCTTTCCAGCTTAAGATTTCGTTACCAGTTTCGAATCCTCCCCACGTTCGCTTTTACTTGGTTAGGTTTTCGAGTGTAGATTTGAAAGCAATCTCATGTATGTATCCCATCTGATATAAGCCACTGACAGTTCATGTCACCTCGTTCAACTCTCGCTGGGTCACAGAAGTATGTTACTGCGCCCATTATCCCTACTCGGATAGGTTCGGTTCGTTCGTTTTATACTACGGTGAGTAAACTCAATTTGTGCATCGCATAGCCATGGAAAGCAAGCTTTCGCGGGCCTCTTCGACTGTTTTGATACGAGCTGTGCCCGTGATGCTTGTCATCCCAGGATACTAGACCCCTTTGGACGACCGCATGACCATCAGAAAGTAAATTCCACGTTCGATTTGGGGTGTGAACCCCGAACATAAAGTCTTTGTGTAGAACCACGAGGGCTCTATAGTACCGATTCTCTCGGTACGCTTGGTCCGTGTTCCTTTATGTTCGTACTCTTGTGAATAAGATTCACGTTCGTTTTGGGATATTTGCTACTGTCACCGTTTGAGTACTATGGGGCTTGAACCCCTAACATAAAGTCTTTGTGTAGAACCACGAGGGTTCTATAGTACCGATTCTCTCGGTACGCTTGGTCCGTGTTCCTTTATGTTCGTACTCTTGTGTGTATAATATTCATGTTCGGTTTGGGATATTTGCTACTTTCACCAGGGTCCCGTTCTTCATACAAGTCTGCCTTGCTAATGTGGTAACTTTATAGTGTAGTTCTGACATCCCAATTTTGGGACTTAGCCGATTTTTCGTATATTTCCATATGACCCATAGGGTCCCTTTCTTCATACAAGCTTGCCTAGGGCGATCGGTCAAAACTTGTCTTACTATTCGATTGGTCTTCGCACTTTCACCCTAGGCAGTTCGCCTAGGTCTGTCTTCTTGAGGAGGCCAAAACCCGAAATAAGGAGGTTCGGCCGACCCTGAAACCTCCCCTGTCTGAACTACACTAACCCGATTTTTCAGGGTCCTCAGCGCCATACAACTTTGCCTAGGTCACTTGTACTCTTGACTTAGGCCATCCGACTTGGTCCGTGTTTCTTCCTAGGGTTCACCTAGGTACTTTGCCTTGCTTGATGTGGTAACTTTTTAGTGTAGTTCAGACATCCTAATTTTGGGACTTAGCCGATTTTTCATGTATTTCCATATGACCCATAGGGTCCCTTTCTTCATACAAGCTTGCCTAGGGCGATCGGTCAAAACTTGTCTTACTATTCGATTGGTCTTCGCACTTTCACCCTAGGCAGTTCGCCTAGGTCTGTCTTCTTGAGGAGGCCAAAACCCGAAATAAGGAGGTCCAGCCGACCCTGAAACCTCCCCTGTCTTAACTACACTAACCCGATTTTTCATGGTCCTTAGCGCCATACAACTTTGCCTAGGTCACTTGTACTCTTGACTTAGGCCATCTGACTTGGTCCGTGTTTCTTCCTAGGGTTCACCTAGGTACTTTGCCTTGCTTGATGTGGTAACTTTTTAGTGTAGTTCAGACATCCCAATTTCGGGACTTAGCCGATTTTTCGTATATTTCCATATGACCCATAGGGTCCCTTTCTTCATACAAGCTTGCCTAGGGCGATCGGTCAAAACTTGTCTTACTATTCGATTGGTCTTCGCACTTTCACCCTAGGCAGTTTGCCTAGGTGTAGCTTCTTGAGGAGGTCAAAACCCAAAATAAGGAGGTTCAGCCGACCCAAAAACCTCCCCTGTCTAAACTACACTAACCAGATTTTTCAGGGTCCTCACCGTCATACAACTTTGCCTAGGTCACTTGCACTCTTGACTTAGGCCATCTGACTTGGTCCGTGTTTCTTGCTAGGGTTCACCTAGGTAGTTTGCCTTGCTTGATGTGGTAACTTTTTAGTGTAGTTCTGACATCCCAATTTTGGGACTTAGCCGATTTTTCATGTATTTCCATATGACCCTTAGGGTCCCTTTCTTCATACAAGCTTGCCTAGGGCGATCGGTCAAAACTTGTCTTACTATTCGATTGGTCTTCGCACTTTCACCCTAGGCAGTTTGCCTAGGTGTAGCTTCTTGATGAGGCCAAAACCCAAAATAAGGGGGTTCGGCCGACCCAAAAACCTACCCTGTCTAAACTACACTAACCAGATTTTTCAGGGTCCTCAGCGCCATACAACTTTGCCTAGGTCACTTGTTCTATTGACTTAGGCCATCTGACTTGGTCCGTGTTTCTTCCTAGGGTTCACCTAGGTACTTTGCCTTGCTTGGTGTGGTAACTTTTTAGTGTAGTTCTGACATCCTCATTTTGGGACTTAGCCGATTTTTCGTAAAATACCATATGACCCATATGGGTCCTTTCCTTCATATAAGTTTGCCTTGCTTGGTATGGTAACATTTGAGTGTAGTTCTGACATCATCATTTTGGGACTTAGCCGATTTTTCGTAAAATACCATATGACCCATATGGGTCCTTTGCTTCATATAAGTTTGCCTTGCTTGGTGTGGTAACATTTGAGTGTAGTTCTGACATCCCCATTTTGGGACTTAGCCGATTTTTCGATCCATACCATATGACCCATCAGGGTCCTTTGCTTCATATAAGTTTGCCTTGCTTGGTGTGGTAACATTTGAGTGTAGTTCTGACATCCCCATTTTGGGACTTAGCCGATTTTTCGTAAAATACCATATGACCCATCAGGGTCCTTTGCTTCATATAAGTTTGCCTTGCTTGGTGTGGTAACATTTGAGTGTAGTTCTGACATCCCCATTTTGGGACTTAGCCGATTTTTCGTAAAATACCATATGACCCATCAGGGTCCTTTGCTTCATATAAGTTTGCCTTGCTTGGTGTGGTAACATTTGAGTGTAGTTCTGACATCCCCATTTTGGGACTTAGCCGATTTTTCGTAAAATACCATATGACCCATCAGGGTCCTTGCCTTCATATAAGTTTGCCTTGCTTGGTGTGGTAACATTTGAGTGTATTTCTGACATCCCCATTTTGGGACTTAGCCGATTTTTCGTAAAATACCATATGACCCATCAGGGTCCTTTGCTTCATATAAGTTTGCCTTGCTTGGTGTGGTAACATTTGAGTGTAGTTCTGACATCCCCATTTTGGGACTTAGCCGATTTTTCGTAAAATACCATTTGACCCATCAGGGTCTTTTGCTTCATATAAGTTTGCCTTGCTTGGTGTGGTAACATTTGAGTGTAGTTCTGACATCCCCATTTTGGGACTTAGCCGATTTTTCGTAAAATACCATATGACCCATCAGGGACCTTGCCTTCATATAAGTTTGCCTTGCTTGGTGTGGTAACATTTGAGTGTAGTTCTGACATCCCCATTTTGGGACTTAGCCGATTTTTCGATCAATACCATTTGACCCATCAGGGTCCTTTGCTTCATATAAGTTTGCCTTGCTTGGTGTGGTAACTTTTTATTGTAGTTCTGACATCCTCATTTTGGGACTTAGCCGATTTTTCGTAAAATACCATATGACCCATATGGGTCCTTTCCTTCATATAAGTTTGCCTTGCTTGGTATGGTAACATTTGAGTGTAGTTCTGACATCATCATTTTGGGACTTAGCCGATTTTTCGTAAAATACCATATGACCCATCAGGGTCCTTGCCTTCATATAAGTTTGCCTTGCTTGGTGTGGTAACATTTGAGTGTAGTTCTGACATCCCCATTTTGGGACTTAGCCGATTTTTCAATCAATACCATATGACCCATCAGGGTCCTTTGCTTCATATAAGTTTGCCTTGCTTGGTGTGGTAACATTTGAGTGTAGTTCTGACATCCTCATTTTGGGACTTAGCCGATTTTTCGTAAAATACCATATGACCCATATGGGTCCTTTCCTTCATATAAGTTTGCCTTGCTTGGTATGGTAACATTTGAGTGTAGTTCTGACATCATCATTTTGGGACTTAGCCGATTTTTCGTAAAATACCATATGACCCATCAGGGTCCTTGCCTTCATATAAGTTTGCCTTGCTTGGTGTGGTAACATTTGAGTGTAGTTCTGACATCCCCATTTTGGGACTTAGCCGATTTTTCAATCAATACCATATGACCCATCAGGGTCCTTTCCTTCATATAAGTTTGCCTTGCTTGGTGTGGTAACATTTGAGTGTAGTTCTGACATCCCCATTTTGGGACTTAGCCGATTTTTCGTAAAATACCATATGACCCATCAGGGTCCTTGCCTTCATATAAGTTTGCCTTGCTTGGTGTGGTAACATTTGAGTGTAGTTCTGACATCCCCATTTTGGGACTTAGCCGATTTTTCGATCAATACCATATGACCCATCAGGGTCCTTTGCTTCATATAAGTTTGCCTTGCTTGGTGTGGTAACATTTGAGTGTAGTTCTGACATCCCCATTTTGGGACTTAGCCGATTTTTCGATCAATACCATATGACCCATCAGGGTCCTTTCCTTCATATAAGTTTGCCTTGCTTGATGTGGTAACACATGAGTGTAGTTCTGACATCCCCATTTTGGGACTTAGCCGATTTTTCGATCCATCCCATATGACCCATCAGGGTCCTTTTTCTTCATATAAGTTTCCCAAGACTTAGTGCTTTTTTCCTTTGCACACCAATATCACCCTTGCGGGTATCTTTGATCTTCTCACTTTGTATTGGCCGAATGTAGGTCTTGCCATGCCAAACATATAATTGTTCTACACCAAGTCTCTATCTCGTACCGCCAGCTCGGTACATTCGATTAACCTGCCCTTAAGGCACCCGGGACTTAGCCATTTTTTCACATTTTTCATGATTTTGAGGCAACTTTTCTCGACTTTGTCACCTTATATCACCAAGATCCTTTCCCTTTAGCGCTTCACTCTGTTCGTATGATATTTAGCGCTGACTATCACCTTTCTGTCGCTGAGCTCAACTTCTTATTCGGTGCCATAGAGCCAGAGATATTTGGTGTATGCTGTTATAAGGGAAGTTTGTCACTTTTTCAAAGGCCCACTTTGGGACGCCCATATCTCACCTTCAGGTATCTTCGATCTTCTTGTCGTCTATGGACGAAACTTAGGCCTTGTCTTGGCCAACTTATAAATGTTCTACGGCCAAGCCGTATCTCTTACCGCCAGCCCGGTATTCATGGACTTAGTTGGATTTTCGCCTCTCGTGGCAACAATTTCAGACTTTGACTCACAATAACACCCAAACGGTCACATGCTAGCGCTTTGCTTGGAAGGAATTATAGTTAGCGCTACCTTTTCTCTTTCCATCGATACCTTGTTCGTTCCATTCCATGCCATACAGCCGAAGTTATGATGTTTCCCGTTTTCCATATCATGTGGAGCTTATGCTCTGGGAAAACCATCTAACACCTGTACCACCCTTTTAGGTACCACCGATCTCGAGACTATGTTCGGGCCAAATATAGGTTATAACATGCCCAACTTATAATTGTTCTACACCAAGTCTCTATCTCTTACCGCCTGCTCGGTATTTTACTCGTAAGTCCAAATTTCACAACTTGTACTTTTTGGCGCAATGTACTCGAGTTTCAATTTTGGTAACATTTTTCGACTTTGACGCTTAATAACTTCCAAATCATGCTAGTTAGCGCTTTGCTTTCTTCTAGTCGTATCTAGCGCTGGGTGTTACCTTTCCAAAACATATCCTAGCTCTACAATCCATGCCATACAGCCGGAGCTACATGGTGCACAAGTCAAATCCATTTTAGCCATGTTTCATTTTTGCTAATTTTTGACCACTCGTATCACCCTTCCAGAGTGGTCCGATCTTCTCGCTTTCTATGGACGACTTTTAGGTCTCGTAGAGGCAAACTTATAAGTATTCTACGTCAACCCGCTATCTCTTACCGCTTGCTCGGTATTCTTGGTCTTGTGTGATTTTTGGCCATTTTGGTATTATTTTTCCACTTTGTCGCTTAATAACTCAGTTTTGCTCAACACTTAGCGCTTCGGTTGTTTGGGATTATAGTTAGCGCTCGGTTCGACCTTTCCAACACTGATCTAAGCTTGTCGATCCGTTCCATACAGCCTGAGTTATTCGCGATACCGTGTTTCAACCCATTTCTCAAGTCTCGTTTTGGTCCAACTTTGAACCAGCCATATCACCCTGATGGGTACCTCCGATCTTCTCGCTCTATATTGGCCAAAGTTAGGTCTTGTGGTAACGTACTTATGATTGTTCTACGCCGTGTTCGTAGCTCTTATCGTTCGCCCGCTATTTTCGATCATAAGGTGAATTTTCGCCTCTAAACCACCATTTTTCACCTTTGCCCTCTAATATGACCGACTTGCTCAACACCTAGCGCTTCGCTTGGTAGGACACATAGCTAGCGCTCGTCAAGACCTTTCCAACGCATATCCAAGCTTTCCGATCCGAGCCATACAGCCTGAGCTATAGGCGATACCGTTTTTCCCATTTTCTTGGTCACACGCACTTTAGGGTACCCCTTTTTGCCTTTGACCCTTAATACCTCCTCCGGGTCACTAGTAGGCGCTCAGCTTGGTAGGAAACATAGCTAGAGCAGGCCTTCACCTTTCCAAAACTGCCGAAAGTGTACCGATCCGACATCTAGAACCAAAGTTATGGTCATTCCCATCATGCTCTACTTTCATGGTCAACCTCCACCAAGCACACCTAGGTTGGACCAACTTTCACCAACTCATCTCGAACCCCAAATTTGCTTCGACCTACTAGGTTTCCCTAGTAAAGTGGTCAAACATCCATTACAACACGACTGGTCTTTCTGGTGGTCGACCTAGGCGACTTTGTTCGACGACCACCACCCCATGGAACTAAAAGACGTCCCTTGATACGGACCACCGATACATTTTCCGGCCTGTCTAAACTACACTCATCGAAATTTTTTTGGGTCCCCACCGTCATACAAGTTTCCCTAGGTCAAGTTTTTCTTCCGGATCGGCCGCGGACCTCACTTTTCATTATCTAGGGAGGCCATAGGGCCCCAAAAGGGGTTTTTTAAAATTTTCGACACTTTCGACTTTGGTCGGATTTTTTCCGATTTTGGTCCGACCTAGGGACTTGGTGGTCCAAGGAGCCTCGGGACCAAACTTTTTTCTCAGGGGTCCCTACCTCCATACAACTTTGCCTAGGTAAATTTTTTGTTCCAAATCGATCGCGGATTTCACTTTTCAATATCTGGGGCTCGTGTAGAGTCCGAATATGAGGTTTTCTCATTTTTCGACATTTTCGACTTTTTTCGACTTTTTTCGGGTTTTTCGACCTAGGGGTCCGCCGAACAAATTTTGGGTCAAAAATTTTTATTGAACTAGTCGAAAGTACGCAAAAAGATAAGACTTTTTGCCGAAGACACCATGCCCCGGAACCGACTCCTTCCCCTTCAAAATAGGGGACAAACGTGATTTTTGAAACTTTTCCTTAGGGAGCCCAAGACTTAGAAAATTTTCAAATTCTCGATTTTTCGATTGCGAGCTAGCGCTTTGCAATCTTCGGCAATGTTGTAGATCTCGACGAGATAAAACTTTTTGGTCAAGGGACATTTTGCCCTCCGACCCCTCCTTCCCCCCGCAAATCGCCCCCCAAAGTGCAATTTTTGCATTTTCACCTCTTTGCATGCACTGTTCGGCCCAAATGGCCACTTTCTATGGGTCTGAGCGCTTTGCGGTCTTCGGCAAACTTTTAGAGCGTACCAAGCCCTAATTATAATTGTTCTACACCAACTTCGTACCTCTTCATCCCTGGCCGCTATTCGCGTACCAAGGTAATTTTTGTTCATTTTATCAACATTTTTCATCTTTGACTGTTTATATCGGCCTTGCCATGAACCGATAGCGCTTCGCTGTGTTCTAACGTAAGTTAGTACTACTCAATACCTTTCCAAATCATGTCTTAGATTGTCATTTGCTTGCTTACAGCCGGAGCTATGAGCGATACCGTAAAAAGTACCGAAACTTGGAAAAATCCTTGGATCGCCCATATCCCCCCTTTGGGGACCAGATATCGAAAAAAGTTCTTATTCAAAAAGTTGCGCCTTAACGTGTTCTAGTTATGCCTAGAACATTTCACTTCGCTAGCTGGCCTGCAACTTAGCCGTAATTGGGATTTTAGGGTGTTCATGGAGGGCCCATTTCCTGCGACTTGGTATCTTTTGGGCCCTATGTTTCTCTAATATCTCCACAAGTTTTCCAGATAGCTTTCTCATACTTTCAGGGTGCCTAGAGCACCTCAAGACCTTTCCAACGCTATGCCGTTTGCCTCGCTCGGACATCTACAGCCGAAGTTATTCGAGGTACACGGTACCTTACCCTGTTTTCTCAGTACTTGGTCGAAAATTTCGATCAGCCATATGACCGACTTGGACAACCCTGAGCGGGTTGGCCCCATATAACTAAACTTTTGTCTCTTGTAGGCAAACTTATAAATGTTCTACGTCAACTCGCTATCTCGTACCGCCTTGACGGTATACTTGGTCCAAGGGCCATTTCCAGCGACTTGGTCGCAATTTCGCTCTAAGTTTCGCTAATACCTTCGTCCGTGGACATGGTGATTTTTTGTTCGTATTTTTCCTTGATAGTCCCACTCAAGACTATTCCATACCAGAGCCAAGCGTCCCGCTAAGTGCCATACAGCCTGAGCAGTAATTCATGAAAGGTACCTCTACCAGTTTTTGCCATACTTGGGTACAAACTTTGTATCGCCCATATCTCCACTTTGGAGGCCAGCCAGCACCTTTGCCCCATATATTTTTTTCTTGGTCATACCATGCACTAAATATAATTGTTCTACGCCAACTTGCTATCTCTTCTCTAACTTGCCGTTATTCTTGGTCCAAATCCCATTTCATTCGTTTTCGGACCCATTTTGCTATATGTTTCACTAATAGCTTCGGCCATGGACAAGCTGATATTCTGTTTGTATTTTTGCTTGATAGTCCCACTCAAGACCATTCCAAAACACACCGCAACTTGTCGCTCGGTGGCAAACTGACCGAGTTATAATTCATGAAAGATACCTCAACTTGGTACACCATGTGGTCGGCCCAAACCATATACCGACCAAACGACCGACTTGGAGCACCCTGACCGGGTTGCCCCCATATAATGAAAGTTGCGTCTCTACACGCCCAACTTATGAATATTCTACGCCAAGTCGCTATCTCTTACCGGTAAGCCGGTATTCACCTTCCAAGGGTGATTTTGGTCAAGTGCCATTTCCTGCGACTTGGTCCCCGAATTGGACCATCATCACCTAATATCTCCGTGGTCTTTCAACTCAGCCTCATAAAACTTTCAGGGTAGATAGGTCTCCCCAAGACCTTTCCAACGGTGAGCCGTTTGCCTCGCTCGGCCATCTACAGCCGAAGTTATTATTGGTACTTGGTACCTTACCCTGTTTTTTCCATACTTGTTCGTACTTGAGTACAAACTTTGGATCGCCCATATCTCCACTTTGGAGGCCAGCTAGCACCTTGGCCCCATATACTTTTTTGTTGGTCATGCCATGCACCAAATATAATTGTTCTACGCCAACTTGCTATCTCTTCTCCAACTTGCCGTTATTCTTGGTCCAATTCCCATTTCATTCGTTTTTGGACCCATTTTGCTATATGTTTCACTAATAGCTTCGGCCATGGACAAGCTGATTTTCGATTGGTATTTTTCCTTGATAGTCCCACTCAAGACCATTCCAAAACACACCGCAGCTTGTCGCTCGGTGGCAAACTGACCGAGTTATAATTCATGAAAGGTACCTCAACTTGGTACACCACGTGGTCGGCCCAAACCATAAACCGACCAAACGACCGACTTGGAGCACCCTGACCGGGTTGGCCCCATATAATAAAAGTTGCATCTCTACACGCCCAACTTATGAATATTCTACGCCAAGTCGCTATCTCTTACCGGTAAGCCGGTATTCACCTTCCAAGGGTGATTTTGGTCAAGTGCCATTTCCTGCGACTTGGTCCCCGAATTGGACCATCATCACCTACTATCTCCGTGGTATTTCAACTCAGCCTCATGAAACTTTCAGGGTAGATAGGTCTCCCCAAGACCTTTCCAACGGTGAGCCGTTTGCCTCGCTCGGCCATCTACAGCCGAAGTTATTAATGGTACTTGGTACCTTACCCTGTTTTTTCCATACTTGTTCGTACTTGGGTACAAACTTTGGATCGCCCATATCTCCACTTTGGAGGCCAGCCAGCACCTTGGCCCCATATACTTTTTTGTTGGTGATACCATGCACCAAATATAATTGTTCTACGCAAGCTTGCTATCTCTTCTCCAACTTGCGGTTATTTTTGACTCAAGTCCCATTTCCATAGTTTTTGGTACCAATTTGCTCTATGTTTCGCTAATAGCTTCGCCCAAGGACTTTGTGATTTTTTGTTCGCATTTTTCCTAAATAGTCCCACTCAAGACTATTCCAAATCACACCTTAGCTTGTCGCTCAGTGCCATACAGCCAGAGTTTTAATTCATGAAAGGTACATCACCTTGGTACACCACGTGGTCGGTCCAAACCATCAACCAACCATATGACCGACTTCGAGTCGAGCTAGCGGCTTGGCCCCATATAATCAAATGCGTGTCTTGGTAAGGGCTACTGACGGTCAGAACAATGTAGCTCGCTAGCTCGTGCGCAAACTTGTGTTTTGGTCGAATATTGGGTGTTCGTGTACCACTTCGGGTAACACGGACTTTGGTGCAACTTCACCACTTGTGCACCTAATAAATTCTCGGTCGTTCAAGTCTATGCCTTCATATTATCAGGGTAGTTAGGTCTCATTGAGACCTTTCCAACGCTATGTCGTTTGTCTTGCTCGGCCATCCACAGCCCGAGTTATTCGAGGTACACCGTACCTTACCCTGTTTTTTCCTCATTTGGGTGCAAACCTTAGAACACCCATATGGCCCACTTGGAGACTAGCTGGCACTTTGGCCCCATATAATAATAAGTGCGCCTTGATTAGGGCTACTGACGGTCGGAACATTTCAACTCGCTAGCTCGGGCCCACACTTGTGTTTTTCTCGAATATATGGTTCAAGTGTGCCACTTTGGGCACTTATGGACATTTTGTCCCCACACAACTTTCTTGCCTTGGTAGATAGGGTCTTGTGTTCTCGGGCAAAAAGATGCACCAAGATATGGTCTAACTTTCGTTCTTGTACCGCAAAGCGCTACCTCCAACACCCGAGGAGATAGAAAGTGATTATGTTCGGTATATCGGTCTTCCATGGCCTACTATGGTAAGCCCCTGCAGGTATGCAACCGAAGGTGCTTGGTACATGTATTTGGTGCAAAATCGGTGCAAAGTAGGTGTTTCCTTGATCGGGCTATAACTTTCTTGGTTGATGTTGGATTGCTTTGCGGTCTTCGGGGGATAGTTAGGGAACATGTTGGCCAACATTTTCTTATTCCTCAGCCTGGCCGTACCTCCTACCGTCTAGGCGGTATTCATGCTCTAAGTTGGAACTTGTGTTCCTTCGGGCAACTTTTCTGACTTTGACGCTTAATATCTTCCGTTCATATGCAGTCTAAGCTCTGCAACTCTCAGGAAAGCTAGTACTACTCATTTCCTTTCCATATCAGTCTTTGGCTTGTCGATCCAATGTCTACAGCCTTAGTTATTCACGTTCCCTGTGAAGGTAGGTTTTTGCCCATTTTCCAGTTCATGTGGTAACATTCCCGGACTTTGCCGGCTTTCTCTTCATGTGGTAACTTGCTTGCTTGTGTGGTAACTTGGAAGTGTATGTCTGACAGACCCAATCTCGGACTTAGCCGATTTTTCTCTTCATATCATATGGATCAATCACTAGGCCATCTTGCTTGCTTGTGTGGTAACTTGAAAGTGTATGTCTGACAGACCCAATCTGGGACTTAGCCGATTTTTCTCTTCATATCATATGGATCCATCACTAGGCCATCTTGCTTGCTTGTGTGGTAACTTGGAAGTGTATTTCCGACAGACCCAATCTGGGACTTAGCCGATTTTTCTCTTCATATCATATGGATCCATCACTAGGCCATCTTGCTTGCTTGTGTGGTAACTTGGAAGTGTATTTCTGACAGACCCAATCTGGGACTTAGCCGATTTTTCTCTTCATATCATATGGATCCATCAATACGCCATCTTGCTTGCTTGTGTGGTAACTTGGAAGTGTATGTCTGACAGACCCAATCTCGGACTTAGCCGATTTTTCTCTTCATATCATATGGATCAATCACTAGGCCATCTTGCTTGCTTGTGTGGTAACTTGAAAGTGTATGTCTGACAGACCCAATCTGGGACTTAGCCGATTTTTCTCTTCATATTATATGGATCCTGGACTTAGCCGATTTTTCTCTTCATATCATATGGATCCATCACTAGACCATCTTGCTTGCTTGTGTGGTAACTTGGAAGTGTATTTCTGACAGACCCAATCTGGGACTTAGCCAATTTTTCTCTTCATGTCATATGGATCCTTCACACGGCCTTCTTGCTTGCTTGTGTGGTAACTTGAAAGTGTATGTCTGACAGACCCAATCTGGGACTTAGCCGATTTTTCTCATCATATTATATGGATCCTGGACTTAGCCGATTTTTAGGTTATTATATATGGATCCTGGACTTAGCCGATTTTTCTCTTCATATAATATGGATCCTGGACTTAGCCGATTATTAGGTTATTATATATGGATCCTGGACTTAGCCGATTTTTCTCTTCATATAATACGGATCCTGGACTTAGCCGATTATTAGGTTATTATATATGGATCCTGGACTTAGCCGATATTTCTCTTCATATGATATGGATCCTGGACTTAGCCGATTTTTCTCTTCATATAATATGGATCCGGGACTTAGCCGATTTTTCTGTTCAAATAATAAGGATCCGGGACTTAGCCAATTTTTCTCTTCATGTGGTAACGTATGCCAATCGCTCACAAGTCATGGGATAAGGGTACTTGTGTTCTTCCATCTTCTAAGTCCCGCACGGGGACATCGTGATCGCCCCAAGTCCGGAATAGCGCCAAGTCAAGCCCCACGGTGGCCGTGCAGGACCTGTTAGCGGCGGCCCCACTGACAGCACTAATCCGGACTTAGAAATTATATCTTTCTAATCGAACACCACACACGCAACACCACCATACCACCATCTCCTTGCAAGTACCTAAGTACCCGCAACTCCATGGTGAAGGCAATGTCACTCCATCACCAACCTCTTTGCACTGCAAGCACTTACGTACCAACAACACTCCGAAGAAGG
>NW_026525126.1:0-57500 GCF_943734705.1 Anopheles coustani | reverse complement strand
AGGGCAAGCTAGAATGAACTATCTTACCCAGGACCGCCGAAGCAGCGTGGACCAGGGGAGGACTACACAATCATGAGGTTTGATATCGACTTGTGTGTTTCAATAGGATACCGATGGTATGTTTTGAACCGATTTGATTTAGCCATTCTGAAGTCATCACTTGGTTGAAGCGCTGAACTAGGGAGGCATCGTTTACATATATATTGGTTTTCGCATGCTCTACTAGGTTAATGTCATGAGGTTGGCTATCGAGCATGCCCAAGTGATGACTTGATTGTGTGCTTGCTTGAATTCTTCACATTTCATACCATCGGTTAGTTGTCGAATCATTCCTCGATCATAACCTTCGTTCTTGGTTCATGTATGCTCTCTTCCACATAGGGCAAGCTAGAATTAACTATCTTACCCAGGACCGCCGAAGCAGCGTGGACCAGGGGAGAACTATACTTTGTCTTGTATGCCCTCTTCCACATAGGGCAAGCTAGAACTAACTATCTTACCCAGGACCGCCGAAGCAGCGTGGACCAGTGGAGGACTATACTTTGTTCATAACACCACAGTATTGAGTAATGTGCCCTCTTCCACATAGGGCAAGCTAGAATGAACTATCTTACCCAGGACCGCCGGAGCAGTGTGGACCAGTGGAGGACTACACAATCATGAGGTTTGATATCGACTTGTGTGTTTCAATAGGGTACCGATGGTATGTTTTGAACCGATTTGATTTAGCCATTCTGAAGTCATCACTTGGTTGAAGCGCTGAACTAGGGAGGGGCATCGTTTACATATATATTGGTTTTCGCATGCTCTACTAGGTTAATGTCATAGGGTTGGCTATCGAGCATGCCCAAGTGATGACTTGATTGTGTGCTTGCTTGAATTCTTCACATTTCATACCATCGGTTAGTTGTCGAATCATTCCTCGATCTAACCTTCGTTCTTGGTTCATGTATGCTCTCTTCCACATAGGGCAAGCTAGAATTAACTATCTTACCCAGGACCGCCGAAGCAGCGTGGACCAGGGGAGAACTATACTTTGTCTTGTATGCCCTCTTCCACATAGGGCAAGCTAGAACTAACTATCTTACCCAGGACCGCCGAAGCAGCGTGGACCAGTGGAGGACTATACTTTGTTCATTACACCACAGTATTAAGTATGGTGTCCTCTTCCACATAGGGCAAGCTAGAACTAACTATCTTACCCAGGACCGCCGAAGCAGTGTGGACCAGGGGAGGACTATACTTTATACTTCACACACTAGCCATACTGAAGTCATCACTTGGTGGGGGTGAACTACGGCGGTATCTATCGTTTTGGTTCGGTCTATATAGGGTCGCTTGCATGCTCATTCGAATATAATGTAATTGTGTATGGCAATATGAGCATGCCCAAGTGATGACTTTGTTTCAAGCTCAACAGGTAGGGTATTGAGTCCTCTTCCACATAGGGCAAGCTAGAATGAACTATCTTACCCAGGACCGCCGGAGCAGCGTGGACCAGTGGAGGACTCTATACTTTATACTTCACACCACAGTATTGAGTACTTCTTGCATAAAGCCCCTAATGAGAACCACGAGGGCCCTCTCAATGTAGAACCACAAGGGCTCTAGTACCGATTCTCTCGGTACGGCTTGGTCCGTGTTCCTTTATGCTTGTACTCTTAGAAAGTCTCAACCCGGAGGTCTTGACTTTGATTGTCATAGTTGGACTACGACGGGGCATCCGACCATTGCTGATCGAACACCCCTGATTCACCATCTTTCGGGTAGGCGGTACGCGTACCTCCGGACGCGGAAGTCTCAACCCGGAGGTCTTGACTTTGATTGTCATAGTTGGACTACGACGGGGTATCCGACTCATCGAATACCCCAGAAGCACACCATCTTTCGGGTAGGCGGTACGCGTACCTCCGGACGCGGAAGTCTCAACCCGGAGGTCTTGACTTTGATTGTCATAGTTGGACTACGACGGGGTATCCGACTCATCGAATACCCCAGAAGCACACCATCTTTCGGGTAGGCGGTACGCGTACCTCCGGACGCGGAAAGTCTCAACCCGGAGGTCTTGACTTTGGTTGTCATAGTTGGACTATGACGGGGCATCCGACCATTGCTGATCGAACACCCCTGTTACACCATCTTTCGGATAGGCGGTGCGCGACACCACCGACGCGGAAAGTCTCAACCCGGAGGTCTTGACTTTGTATTGTTGGATAGTCCTCTTCCACTATAGGGCATGCTGGAAATATTCCATTTTACCCAGGACTGCCGAGGCAGCGTGGACCAGGGGAGAACTTCACGGAATCTTCAGGCATCCATGATTGCCATAGTGCGTAAGCCGCCGCTGTGCGCGTCAACTCGTTCCCCGTGAGGAGGAGTCTAGCCGCCGCTAAAAGACGAAGCATTAAGTGTCCTCATTCCACTATAGGGCAAGCTAGAATTAACTATCTTACCCAGGACCGCCGAAGCAGCGTGGACCAGGCGAGGACTATACTTTATACTTCACACCACAGTATTGAGTACGACTTGCATAAAGCCCCTAATGAGAACCACGAGGGCTCTCTCAATGTAGAACCACGAGGGCTCTAGTACCGATTCTCTCGGTACGGCTTGGTCCGTGTTCCTTTATGCTTGTACTCGCGGAAAGTCTCAACCCGGAGGTCTTGACTTTGATTGTCATAGTTGGACTACGACGGGGCATCCGACCATTGCTGACCGAACACCCCTGATTCATCATCTTTCGGATAGGAGGTGCGCCCACCTCCGACGCGGAAGTCTCAACCCGGAGGTTCGGACTTAGAGTTTTTCCCATTTAAAAGTTTTTCTCTTAGCCATACTGAAGTCATCACTTGGTGAACGATTGAACTAGGGCGGGTTAATCGTTTATAGGTATCATGTGGTTTGCATGCTCTCTTAGGTTAAGGTCATGTGGTTGGCTATCGAGCATGCCCAAGTGATGACTTTGTTTCACGCTTGCTTGATTTCTTCATGATTCCCTGTTATATAGTGTAATCATTCGAGAACAGGGAATCTTTGGTTTTGCTCAACAGGTATTGGATGTCAACTTGGTATCTAGATCGCATTAAGTCTCAACCCTTAGGTTCGGACTTGTATAGTGACATCTTGTTACGGTCTTGAGTCTCAACCCGCAGGTTCGGACTACTTAGTGTTTGATCGAATATAATATGGCAACTTGTGCCTAAGTCTCAACCCGCAGGTTCGGACTTCTGTTTATTTGGCCAATGTATGTATAAGGCAACTTGTGCCTAAGTCTCAACCCGCAAGTTCGGACTTGTGTATTTGTTCGAAGTCATGTATAAGGCAACGTGTGCCTAAGTCTCAACTCGCAGGTTCGGACTTGTTAGTGTTTCGTCAACTTTCATATGGCAACTTGTGCCTAAGTCTCAACCCGCAGGTTCGGACTTGTGTATTTGTTCGAAGTCATGTATAAGGCAACTTGTGCCTAAGTCTCAACCCGCAGGTTCGGACTTGTGTATTTGTTCGAAGTCATGTATAAGGCAACGTGTGCCTAAGTCTCAACCCGCAGGTTCGGACTTCTATAGTGTTTCGTCAATTATCATATGGCAACTTGTGCCGAAGTCTCAACCCGCAGGTTCGGACTTCTATAGTGTTTCGTCAATTATCATATGGCAACTTGTGCCGAAGTCTCAACCCGCAGGTTCGGACTTCTGGAAGGATCACTTGGCCACTAATGATCCTTCCGCAGGTTCACCTACGGAAACCTTGTTACGACTTTTACTTCCTCTAAATCATCAAGTTCGGTCAACTTCGATAAAGCAGACGCGGTTCACGAGGATCCAGCGAACGATCATCTCCAAAGACCTCACTAAATAATCCATCGGTAGTAGCGACGGGCGGTGTGTACAAAGGGCAGGGACGTATTCAACGCTGGCTGATGACCAGCACTTACTAGAAGTTCCGAGTTCATATGGACCATTGCAATCCATAATCCCTACTAAGTGAGTATTTGAGTGATTTCCCGTTCCTCTCGGAATAGGAGACACGCTGCTACCCACATTGTAGCACGCGTGTAGCCCAGAACATCTAAGGGCATCACGGACCTGTTATCGCTCGATCTCATTTTGCTAAACACAAATTGTCCTGCTAAGCAGCGTACCGTAAGTGCACTTGCGCACACGAACAGCGAAGGTGTCAGGTCATACTCCACCGAAAGGTCCTAACCCGTTCCAATCGGCATCGACGCATTAACGCTGACTGCGTTCTAGTTAGCATATGTGAGTCACGTTCGTTATCGGAATTAACCAGACAAATCAATCCACGAACTAAGAACGGCCATGCACTACTACCCTTAAATTTGAGAAAGAGCTATTAATCTGTCTCACCTCCATAAGTTCGGACCTGGTAAGTTTTCCCGTGTTGAGTCAAATTGAACCGCAAGCTCCATTTCATTTTTTTTTTTTGGACGAGGGTTCACATTGGCCTTGGCCCCGAAGGACCATGACCAACATTACTCCCTCCTCTGAGCCTTTAACCTTCCGTCACGCTGTGCACCTACACGGTAGAAGCGATGACGGAAGAGGCATCTGTCCCTAGGATAAAATCACACTTTACGGACACTGTGGCACGCAACTAACTCCTGAAGGGTGAAAGCGCGTGTCGCCAAAGTAAGCTCCATTTCATTGTGGTGCCCTTCCGTCAATTCCTTTAAGTTTCAACTTTGCAACCATACTTCCCCCGGAACCTGACTTTGGTTTCCCGGAAGCTACTGAGAGCACCTGGTTGTAGCGTCTCCCAATTGCTAGTTGGCATCGTTTACGGTTAGAACTAGGGCGGTATCTAATCGCCTTCGATCCTCTAACTTTCGTTCTTGATTAAAGAAAGCATCCTTGACAAATGCCTTCGCTTTAGTTAGTCTTACGACGGTCTACGAATTTCACCTCTCGCGCCGTAATACTAGTGTCCCCAACTACTTCTGTTAATCATTACCTCCGGTCTGAGTACAAACCAATGAAAGATTAGACCAAGGTCGTATTCCATTATTCCATGCAAGATTATTCTAGGGCGTTTGGGCACCCTGCTTTAAGCACTCTAATTTGTTCAAGGTAAACGTGAGCGGTCGAGCTCTATGTTACACTTGCACCCGTTGAAGGGCACACCATGACACAGACTTGGTGCCCTACCACACCATTGAGTCGCAACCAGATTCCGACTTGGCCCACCGACCACGGGTTGACCGGGTCGGCGGAGCCGGACTGTGTTGGACAAGTATCAACTTCGAACGTTTTAACCGCAACAATTTTAATATACGCTAGTGGAGCTGGAATTACCGCGGCTGCTGGCACCAGACTTGCCCTCCACTTGATCCTCGTAGAAGGATTTATGCTCTACTCATTCCAATTATGAAACATCATTAAAGAGTTTCATATTGTTATTTCTCGTCACTACCTCCCCGTCCCGGGATTGGGTAATTTACGCGCCTGCTGCCTTCCTTGGATGTGGTAGCCATTTCTCAGGCTCCCTCTCCGGAATCGAACCCTGATTCCCCGTTACCCGTTGCAACCATGGTAGTCCTCTATACTACCATCCATAGTTGATAGGGCAGATATTTGCGAGATCTGTCGTCGGTGCGAGACCATACGATCAGCATCATTATCCAGACTTCAACTCAATGACACGGAGAACCCGCGATTGGTTTGACTAATAAGTGCACCAGTTCCCGCGAGGGTCCTGGCATGTTGCATGTATTAGCTCTAGATTTTCCACAGTTATCCAAGTAACTAGGTTGATGATCTCGTAAATTATAGCTGTTATACTGAGCCTTATGCGGTTTCACATTAAATCTGTTTGTACTTAGACATGCATGGCTTAACCTTTGAGACGAGCGTATATTACTGGTAGGATCAACCAGAATTCCGACTTTGCGTTCGAATGTTCATTGTCCCATTGCACCCGGAGGAGCAAACACCACGTTCTATATGTTGTCAAGTCCGGTAGCACACGGGAGGCGAGCCCCCGTGCGAACCTCATTGCCCTCGTATCACACACACCCGATGCACCGGACAGGCACTTGAGCGGCATTCGACTCCGCTAAGCGCACGTGCGCCCGATTGTGCATGCGCTGACGGGGCCTTCATACCCCTACCACAGCGACCTTATGCCAAACTTCCATGAATACTTAGGTGAGCTGACAAGGGCCTTCATTTCCCTACCATCAACTAAAGGACACGCTAGGCGCGTCCGATCATTGCAACTGCGGGGCTTTCATACCCCAATCACCACAGTACGCAATTCACCAGAGTTTAATCACAACCCCCCCGGACATGGCACACTATTAACTTGCAACAAAACTTAGTGTGTGCCGGGCACATCGGTTCCACAAAATCATTCCCGATGTACCCCAATTGGGGTTGTGAACGCATCCATGGTCCTCTGACACACCCAACCAAGCGTGGATACTACATACCTCAAACACCCAGTACACTAACAGACAAATCAATATATGGTTGCTTTCCCCCAGACATTTGCCAATCACTTGGCACCCGGACAGGAACTCGCTCCTGATTGCGCCATTGCCACCCATTTGCCAAGAGCGAGTTCTGTATGTAGATTTCATTTGGAAAGACAACCGTGTACTGGATATTCTATCCGACGATTACAGATGACGAGTACGAGACTCGACTACACTCACGGATAATACATTTTGGGTCGAGATTGCTTTCGGGGTTTTCGATTGGTCTTGCGCTTGTAAACGTATAACTTTGACTTGTGGTAACCTCGGTATGTTAGTCGATCACGTGGTTGTGAACTGGGTAAGGGTGGGCAATCTGTTCACTTGCACTCTGGGTAGGAATAGGTGAGCGCTATAGGTTAAGATCATTGTATGGTTCCATCGTGATGACTTTCGCTAGATAGTAGGATGTTTGGATAGTTATAACGTTTTTGGCCATTTGTTCATAGTGTTCGGTTCATTGAGGAATTCGATTGGTCTTTGCTTCACACACGTGGTCGATCACTTGGATGTGAACTAGGGTGAGAATAAGGTGTTCACTAGTGCTCTTAGGTTTTGGATCAGTACTGAGCACTTGATTGGTTTCGCATAATATGTATCCATAGTGATGACTCTTTCCAGCTTAAGATTTCGTGACCGGTTTCGAATCCTTCCCACGTTCGCTTTTACTTGGTTAGGTTTTCGAGTGTAGATTTGAAAGCAATCTCATGTATGTATCCCATCTGATATAAGCCACTGACAGTTCATGTCACCTCGTTCAACTCTCGCTGGGTCACAGAAGTATGTTACTGCGCCCATTATCCCTACTCGGATAGGTTCGGTTCGTTCGTTTTATACTACGGTGAGTAAACTCAATTTGTGCATCGCATAGCCATGGAAAGCAAGCTTTCGCGGGCCTCTTCGACTGTTTTGATACGAGCTGTGCCCGTGATGCTTGTCATCCCAGGATACTAGACCCCTTTGGACGACCGCATGACCATCAGAAAGTAAATTCCACGTTCGATTTGGGGTGTGAACCCCGAACATAAAGTCTTTGTGTAGAACCACGAGGGCTCTATAGTACCGATTCTCTCGGTACGCTTGGTCCGTGTTCCTTTATGTTCGTACTCTTGTGAATAAGATTCACGTTCGTTTTGGGATATTTGCTACTGTCACCGTTTGAGTACTATGGGGCTTGAACCCCTAACATAAAGTCTTTGTGTAGAACCACGAGGGTTCTATAGTACCGATTCTCTCGGTACGCTTGGTCCGTGTTCCTTTATGTTCGTACTCTTGTGTGTATAATATTCATGTTCGGTTTGGGATATTTGCTACTTTCACCAGGGTCCCGTTCTTCATACAAGTCTGCCTTGCTAATGTGGTAACTTTATAGTGTAGTTCTGACATCCCAATTTTGGGACTTAGCCGATTTTTCGTATATTTCCATATGACCCATAGGGTCCCTTTCTTCATACAAGCTTGCCTAGGGCGATCGGTCAAAACTTGTCTTACTATTCGATTGGTCTTCGCACTTTCACCCTAGGCAGTTCGCCTAGGTCTGTCTTCTTGAGGAGGCCAAAACCCGAAATAAGGAGGTTCGGCCGACCCTGAAACCTCCCCTGTCTGAACTACACTAACCCGATTTTTCAGGGTCCTCAGCGCCATACAACTTTGCCTAGGTCACTTGTACTCTTGACTTAGGCCATCCGACTTGGTCCGTGTTTCTTCCTAGGGTTCACCTAGGTACTTTGCCTTGCTTGATGTGGTAACTTTTTAGTGTAGTTCAGACATCCTAATTTTGGGACTTAGCCGATTTTTCATGTATTTCCATATGACCCATAGGGTCCCTTTCTTCATACAAGCTTGCCTAGGGCGATCGGTCAATCGGCATCTCCCATCTTAATACAGCATCCCTACTAAAAGGCATCTTGGACTTAGTCGATTTTTCATAAATTCTAAGAAAAACATAAGTTAGGATGCTGGGAGATGAATGGGATGCTGCACGGAGATGAATCTTGATCTTCTTCATCTCCCATTTTAATACAGCATCCCTACTTAAAGGCATCTCGGACTTAGTCGATTTTTCATAAATTCTAAGAAAAACATATGTTAGGATGCTGCGAGATGAATGGGATGCTGCATGGAGATGAATCTTGATCTTCTTCATCTCCCATCTTAATACAGCATCCCTACTTGAAGGCATCTCGGACTTAGTCGATTTTTCATAAATTCTAAGAAAAACATATGTTATGATGCTGCGAGATGAATGGGATGCTGCATGGAGATGAATCTTGATCTTCTTCATCTCCCATCTCAATACAGCATCCCTACTTAAAAGCATCTCGGACTTAGTCGATTTTTCATAAATTCTAAGAAAAACATATGTTAGGATGCTGCGAGATGTATGGGATGCTGCATGGAGATGAATCTTGATCTTCTTCATCTCCCATCTTAATACAGCATCCCTACTTAAAGGCATCTCGGACTTAGTCGATTTGTCATTAATTCTAAGAAAAACATATGTTAGGATGCTGCGAGATGAATGGGATGCTGCATGGAGATGAATCTTGATCTTCTTCGTCTCCCATCTTAATACAGCATCCCTACTTGAAGGCATCTCGGACTTAGTCGATTTTTCATAAATTCTAAGAAAAACATATGGAAGGATGCTGCGAGATGAATGGGATGCTGCATGGAGATGAATCTTGATCTTCTTCATCTCCCATCTTAATACAGCATCCCTACTTAAAGGCATCTCGGACTTTGACGATTTTTTATAAATTCTAAGAAAAACATATGTTAGGATGCTGCGAGATGAATGGGATGCTGCATGGAGATGAATCTTGATCTTCTTCATCTCCCATCTCAATACAGCATCCCTACTTAAAGGCATCTCGGACTTAGTCTATTTTTCATAAATTCTAAGAAAAACATATGTTAGGATGCTGCGAGATGAATGGGATGCTGCATGGAGATGAATCTTGATCTTCTTCATCTCCCATCTTAATACAGCATCCCTGCTTAAAGGCATCTCGGACTTAGTCGATTTTTCATAAATTCTAAAAAAAACATATGTTAGGATGCTGCGAGATGAATGGGATGCTGCATGGAGATGAATCTTGATCTTCTTCATCTCCCATCTTAATACAGCATCCCTACTTAAAGGCATCTCGGACTTAGTCTATTTTTCATAAATTCTAAGAAAAACATATGTTAGGATGCTGCGAGATGAATGGGATGCTGCATGGAGATGAATCTTGATCTTCTTCATCTCCCATCTCAATACAGCATCCCTACTTAAAGGCATCTCGGACTTAGTCGATTTTTCATAAATTCTAAGAAATTCATATGTTAGGATGCTGGGAGATGAATGGGATGCTGCATGGAGCTGAATCTTGATCTTCTTCATCTCCCATCTTAATACAGCATCCCTACTTAAATGCATCTCGGACTTAGTCGATTTTTCATAAATTCATAGAAAAACATATGTTAGGATGCTGCGAGATGAATGGGATGCTGCATGGAGATGAATCTTGATCTTCTTCATCTCCCATCCTAATACAGCATCCCTACTTAAAGGCATCTCGGACTTAGTCGATTTTTCATAAATTCTAAGAAAAACATATGTTAGGATGCTGCGAGATGAATGGGATGCTGCATGGAGATGCATCTTGATCTCCTACATCTCCCATCTTAATACAGCATCCCTACTTAAAGCCATCTCGGACTTAGTCGATTTTTCATAAATTCATAGAAATTCATATGTTAGGATGCTGCGAAATGAATGGGATGCTGCATGGAGATGAATCTTGATCTTCTACATCTCCCATCTCAATACAGCATCCCTACTTAAAGGCATCTCGGACTTAGTCGATTTTTCATAAATTCATAGAAATTCATATGTTAGGATGCTGGGAGATGAATGGGATGCTGCATGGAGATGAATCTTGATCTTCTTCATCTCCCATCTTAATACAGCATCCCTACTTAAAGGCATCTCGGACTTAGTCGATTTTTCATAAATTCATAAAAATTCATATGTTGGGATGCTGCGAGATGAATGGGATGCTGCATGGAGATGAATCTTGATCTTCTTCATCTCCCATCTTAATACAGCATCCCTACTTAAAGGCATCTCGGACTTAGTCGATTTTTCATAAATTCATAGAAATTCATATGTTAGGATGCTGCGAGATGAATTGGATGCTGCATGGAGATGAATCTTGATCTCCTACATCTCTCATCTCAATACAGCATCCCTACTTAAAGCCATCTCGGACTTAGTCGATTTTTCATAAATTCATAGAAATTCATATGTTAGGATGCTGCGAGATGAATGGGATGCTGCATGGAGATGAATCTTGATCTTCTTCATCTCCCATCTTAATACAGCATCCCTACTTAAAGGCATCTCGGACTTAGTCGATTTTTCATAAATTCTAAGAAAAACATATGTTAGGATGCTGGGAGATGAATGGGATGCTGCATGGAGATGAATCTAGATCTTCTTCATCTCCCATCCTAATACAGCATCCCTTCTTAAAGCCGTCTCGGACTTAGTCGATTTTTCATAAATTCATAGAAATTCATATGTTAGGATGCTGGGAGATGAATGGGATGCTGCATGGAGATGAATCTTGATCTCCTACATCTCCCATCTCAATACAGCATCCCTACTTAAAGGCATCTCGGACTTAGTCGATTTTTCATAAATTCTTAGAAAAACATATGTTAGGATGCTTGGAGATGAATGGGATGCTGCATGGAGATGAATCTTGATCTTCTTCATCTCCCATCTTAATACAGCATCCCTACTTAAAGGCATCTCGGACTTAGTTGATTTTTCATAAATTCTTAAAAAAACATATGTTAGGATGCTGGGAGATGAATGGGATGCTGCATGAAGATGAACCTTGATCTTCTTCATCTCCCATCTTAATACAGCATACCTACTTAAAGGCATCTCGGACTTAGTCGATTTTTCATAAATTCTAAGAAATTCATCTGTAATGATGCTGGGAGATGAATGGGATGCTGCATGGAGATGAATCATGATCTTCTTCATCTCCCATCTTAATACAGCATCCCTACTTATAGGCATCTCGGACTTAGTCGATTTTTCATAAATTCTAAAAAAAAACATATATTAGGATGCTGGGAGATGAATGGGATGCTGCATGGAGATGAATCTTGATCTTCTCCATCTCCCATCTTAATACAGCATCCCTACTTAAAGGCATCTCGGACTTAGTCGATTTTTCATAAATTCTAAAAAAAACATATGTTAGGATGCTGCGAGATGAATGGGATGCTGCATGGAGATGAATCTTGATCTTTTTCACCTCCCATCTTAATACAGCATCCCTACTTAAAGGCATCTCGAACTTAGTTGATTTTTCATAAATTCTAAAAAAAACATATGTTAGGATGCTGCGAGATGAATGGGATGCTGCATGGAGATGAATCTTGATCTTTTTCTTCTCCCATCTTAATATAGCATCCCTACTTAAAGGCATCTCGGACTTAGTCGATTTTTCATAAATTCCAAGAAAAACATATGTTAGGATGCTGCGAGATGAATGGGATGCTGCATGGAGATAAATCTTGATCTTCTTCATCTCCCGTCTTAATACAGCATTCTCACTTAAAGGCATCTCGGACTTAGTCGATTTTTCATAAATTCTAAAAAAAAAAATATGTTAGGATGCTGCGAGATGAATAAGATGCTGCATGGAGATGAATCTTGATCTTCTTCATCTCCCATCTTAATACAGCATCCCTACTTAAAGGCATCTCGGACTTAGTCGATTTTTCATAAATTCTAAGAAATTCATATGTTAGGATGCTGGGAGATGAATGGGATGCTGCATGGAGATGAATCTTGATCTTCTTCATCTCCCATCTTAATACAGCATCCCTACTTAAAGGCATCTCGGACTTAGTCGATTTTTCATAAATTCTAAGAAATTCATATGTTAGGATGCTGCGAGATGAATGGGATGCTGCATGGAGATGAATCTTGATCTTCTTCATCTCCCATCTCGATACAGCATCCCTACTTAAAGGCATCTCGGACTTAGTCGATTTTTCATAAATTCATAGAAAAACATATGTTAGGATGCTGCGAGATGAATGAGATGCTGCATGGAGATGAATCTTGATCTTCTTCATCTCCCATCTTAATACAGCATCCCTCCTTAAAGGCATCTCGGACTTAGTCGATTTTTCATAAATTCTAAGAAAAACATATGTTAGGATACTGCGAGATGAATGGGATGCTGCAGGGAGATGAATCTTGATCTTCTTCATCTCCCATCTCAATACAGCATCCCTACTTAAAGGCATCTAGGACTTAGTCGATTTTTCATAAATTCTAAAAAATTCATATGCTAGCATGCTGCGAGATGAATGGGATGCTGCATGGAGATGAATCTTGATCTTCTTCATCTCCCATCTGAATACAGCATCCTTTCTTAAAGGCATCTCGGACTTAGTCGATTTTTCATAAATTCTAAGAAAAACATATGTTAGGATGCTGCGAGATGAATGGGATGCTGCATGGAGATGAATCTTGATCTTCTTCATCTCCCATCTTAATACAGCATCCCTACTTAAATGCATCTCGGACTTAGTCGATTTTTCATAAATTCTAAGAAAAACATATGTTAGGATGCTGCGAGATGAATGGGATGCTGCATGGAGATGAATCTTGATCTTCTTCATCTCCCATCTTAATACAGCATCCCTACTTAAATGCATCTCGGACTTAGTCGATTTTTCATAAATTCTAAGAAAAACATATGTTAGGATGCTGCGAGATGAATGGGATGCTGCATGGAGATGAATCTTGATCTCCTACATCTCCCATCTCAATACAGCATCCCTACTTAAAGGCATCTCGGACTTAGTCGATTTTTCATAAATTCATAGAAATTCATATGTTAGGATGCTGCGAGATGAATGGGATGCTGCATGGAGATGAATCTTGATCTCCTACATCTCTCATCTCAATACAGCATCCCTACTTAAAGCCATCTCGGACTTAGTCGATTTTTCATAAATTCTAAGAAAAACATATGTTAGGATGCTGCGAGATGAATTGGATGCTGCATGGAGATGAATCTTGATCTTCTTCATCTCCCATCTTAATACAGCATCCCTACTTAAATGCATCTCGGACTTAGTCGATTTTTCATAAATTCTAAGAAAAACATATGTTAGGATGCTGCGAGATGAATGGGATGCTGCATGGAGATGAATCTTGATCTTCTTCATCTCCCATCTTAATACAGCATCCCTACTTAAAGGCATCTCGGACTTAGTCGATTTTTCATAAATTCTAAGAAATTCATATGTTAGGATGCTGGGAGATGAATGGGATGCTGCATGGAGATGAATCTTGATCTCCTACATCTCCCATCTCAATACAGCATCCCTACTTAAAGCCATCTCGGACTTAGTCGATTTTTCATAAATTCTTAGAAATTCATATGTTAGGATGCTGGGAGGTGAATGAGATGCTGCATGGAGATGAATCTTGATCTCCTACATCTCCCATCTCAATACAGCATCCCTACTTAAAGGCATCTCGGACTTAGTCGATTTTTCATGAATTCATAGAAATTCATATGTAAGGATGCTGCGAGATGAATGGGATGCTGCATGGAGATGAATCTTGATCTCCTACATCTCCCATCTCAAAACAGCATCCCTACTTAAAGCCATCTCGGACTTAGTCGATTTTTCATAAATTCTAAGAAATTCATATGTGAGGATGCTGGGAGATGAATGGGATGCTGCATGGAGATGAATCTAGATCTTCTTCATCTCCCATCCTAATACATCATCCCTACTTAAAGCCGTCTCGGACTTAGTCGATTTTTCATAAATTCATAGAAATTCATATGTTAGGATGCTGGGAGATGAATGGGATGCTGCATGGAGATGAATCTTGATCTCCTACATCTCCCATCTCAATACAGCATCCCTACTTAAAGGAATCTCGGACTTAGTCGATTTTTCATGAATTCATAGAAATTCATATGTAAGGATGCTGCGAGATGAATGGGATGCTGCATGGAGATGAATCTTGATCTCCTTCATCTCCCATCTTAATACAGCATCCCTACTTAAAGGCATCTCAGACTTAGTCGAATTTTCATAAATTCTAAGAAATTCATATGTTAGGATGCTGCGAGATGTATGGGATGCTGCATGGAGATGAGTCTTGATCTTCTTCATCTCCCATCTTAATACAGCATCCCTACTTAAAGGCATCTCGGACTTAGTCGAATTTTCATAAATTCTAAGAAAAACATATGTTAGTATGCTGCGAGATGAATGGGATGCTGCATGGAGATGAATCTTGATCTTCTTCATCTCCCATCTTAATACAGCATCCCTACTTAAAGGCATCTCGGACTTAGTCGATTTTTTATAAATTCCAAGAAAAACATATGTTAGGATGCTGCGAGATGAATGGGATGCTGCATGGAGATGAATCTTGATTTTCTTCATCTCCCATCTCAAAACAGCATCCCTACTTCATGGCATCTCGGACTTAGTCGATTTTTCATAAATTCTAAGAAAAACATATGTTAGGATGCTGGGAGATGAATGGGATGCTGCCTGGAGATGAATCTTGATCTTTTTCATCTCCCATCTTAATACAGCATCCCTACTTAAAGGCATCTCGGACTTAGTCGAATTTTCATAAATTCTAAGAAAAACATATGTTAGTATGCTGCGAGATGAATGGGATGCTGCATGGAGATGAATCTTGATCTTTTTCATCTCCATTCTTAATACAGCATCCCTACTTAAAGGCATCTCGGACTTAGTCGAATTTTCATAAATTCTAAGAAAAACATATGTTAGTATGCTGCGAGATGAATGGGATGCTGCATGGAGATGAATCTTGATCTTCTTCATCTCCCATCTTAATACAGCATCCCTACTTAAAGGCATCTCGGACTTAGTTGATTTTTTATAAATTCCAAGAAAAACATATGTTAGGATGCTGGGAGATGAATGGGATGCTGCCTGGAGATGAATCTTGATCTTTTTCATCTCCCATCTTAATACAGCATCCCTACTTAAAGGCATCTCGGACTTAGTCGATTTTTCATAAATTCTAAGAAAAACATATGTTAGGATGCTGCGAGATGAATGGGATGCTGCCTGGAGATGAATCTTGATCTTTTTCATCTCCCATCTTAATACAGCATCCCTACTTAAAGGCATCTCAGACTTAGTCGAATTTTCATAAATTCTAAGAAATTCATATGTTAGGATGCTGCGAGATGTATGGGATGCTGCATGGAGATGAGTCTTGATCTTCTTCATCTCCCATCTTAATACAGCATCCCTACTTAAAGGCATCTCGGACTTAGTCGAATTTTCATAAATTCTAAGAAAAACATATGTTAGGATGCTGCGAGATGAATGGGATGCTGCATGGAGATGAATCTTGATCTCCTACATCTCCCATCTCCATACAGCATCCCTACTTAAAGGCATCTCGGACTTAGTCGATTTTTCATAAATTCTAAGAAAAACATATGTTAGGATGCTGCGAGATGAATGGGATGCTGCATGGAGATGAATCTTGATCTCCTACATCTCCCATCTCAATACAGCATCCCTACTTAAAGGCATCTCGGACTTAGTCGATTTTTCATTAATTCTAAGAAATTCATATATAAGGATGCTGCGAGATGAATGGGATGCTGCATGGAGATGAATCTTGATCTTCTTCATCTCCCATCTTAATACAGCATCCCTACTTAAAGGCATCTCGGACTTAGTCGAATTTTCATAAATTCTAAGAAAAACATATGTTAGTATGCTGCGAGATGAATGGGATGCTGCATGGAGATGAATCTTGATCTTCTTCATCTCCCATCTTAATACAGCATCCCTACTTAAAGGCATCTCGGACTTAGTCGAATTTTCATAAATTCTAAGAAAAACATATGTTAGGATGCTGCGAGATGAATGGGATACTGCATGGAGATGAATCTTGATCTCCTACATCTCCCATCTTAATACAGCATCCCTACTTAAAGGCATCTCGGACTTAGTCGATTTTTCATAAATTCTAAGAAAAACATATGTTAGGATGCTGCGAGATGAATGGGATACTGCATGGAGATGAATCTTGATCTTCTTCATCTCCCATCTTAATACAGCATCCCTACTTAAAGGCATCTCGGACTTAGTCGATTTTTTATAAATTCCAAGAAAAACATATGTTAGGATGCTGGGAGATGAATGGGATGCTGCCTGGAGATGGGAGATGAATCTTGATTTTCTTCATCTCCCATCTCAAAACAGCATCCCTACTTCATGGCATCTCGGACTTAGTCGATTTTTCATAAATTTTAAGAAAAACATATGTTAGGATGCTGGGAGATGAATGGGATGCTGCCTGGAGATGAATCTTGATCTTTTTCATCTCCCATCTTAATACAGCATCCCTACTTAAAGGCATCTCGGACTTAGTCGATTTTACATAAATTCTAAGAAAAACATATGTTAGGATGCTGCGAGATGAATGGGATGCTGCATGGAGATGAATCTTGATTTTCTTCATCTCCCATCTCAATACAGCATCCCTACTTAAAGGCATCTCGGACTAAGTCGATTTTTCATAAATTCTAAGAAATTCATATGTTAGGATGCTGCGAGATGAATGGGATGCTACATGGAGATGAATCTTGATCTTCTTCATCTCCCATCTTAATACAGCAACCCTACTTAAAGGCATCTAGGACTTAGTCGATTTTTCATAAATTCTAAGAAAAACATATGTTAGGATGCTGCGAGATTAATGGGATGCTGCATGGAGATGAATCTTGATCTTCTTCATCTCCCATCTCAATACAGCATCCCTGCTTAAAGGAATCTCGGACTTAGTCGATTTTTCATAAATTCTAAGAAAAACATATGTTAGGATGCTGCGAGATGAATGGGATGCTGCATGGAGATGAATCTTGATCTTCTTCATCTCCGGTCTTAATACAGCATCCCTACTTAAAGGCATCTCGGACTTAGTCGATTTTTCATAAATTCTTAGAAATTCATATGTTAGGATGCTGGGAGTTGAAAAGGATGCTGCATGGAGATGAATCTTGATCTTCTTCATCTCCCATCTTAATACAGCATCCCTACTTAAAGGCATCTCGGACTTAGTCGATTTTTCATAAATTCTAAGAAATTCATATGTTAGGATGCTGCGAGATGAATGGGATGCTGCACGGAGATGAATCTTGATCTTCTCCATCTCTTATCATAATACAGCATCCCTAGGATGCTGCGAGAAGAATGGGATGCTGCATGGAGATTAATCTTGATCTTCTTCATCTCCCATCTTAATACAGCATCCCTACTTAAAGGCATCTCGGACTTAGTCGATTTTTCATAAATTCTAAGAAAAACATATGTAAGGATGCTGCGAGATGAATGGGATGCTGCATGGAGATGAATCTTGATCTTCTTCATCTCCCATATTAATACAGCATCCCTACTTAAAGGCATCTCGGACTTAGTCGATTTTTCATAAATTCTAAGAAAAACATATGTTAGGATGCTGCGAGATGAATGGGATGCTGCACGGAGATGAATCTTGATCTTCTCCATCTCTTATCTTAATACAGCATCCCTACTTAAAGGCATCTCGGACTTAGTCGATTTTTCATACATTCTAAGAAAAACATATGTTAGGATGCTGCGAGATGAATGGGATGCTGCATGGAGATGAATCTTGATCTTCTTCATCTCCCATCTTAATACAGCATCCCTACTTGAAGGCATCTCGGACTTAGTCGATTTTTCATAAATTCTCAGACTTAGTCGATTTTTCATAAATTCTAAGAAAAACATATGTTAGGATGCTGCGAGATGAATGGGATGCTGCATGGAGATGAATCTTGATCTTCTTCATCTCCCATCTTAATACAGCATCCCTACTTAAAGGCATCTCGGACTTAGTCGATTTTTCATAAATTCTAAGAAATTCATATGTTAGGATGCTGCGAGAAGAATGGGATGCTGCATGGAGATTAATCTTGATCTTCTTCATCTCCCATCTTAATACAGCATCCCTACTTAAAGGCATCTCGGACTAAGTCGATTTTTCATAAATTCTAAGAAATTCATATGTTAGGATGCTGCGAGATGAATGGGATGCTACATGGAGATGAATCTTGATCTTCTTCATCTCCCATCTTAATACAGCAACCCTACTTAAAGGCATCTCGGACTTAGTCGATTTTTCATAAATTCTTAGAAATTCATATGTTAGGATGCTGGGAGTTGAAAAGGATGCTGCATGGAGATGAATCTTGATCTTCTTCATCTCCCATCTCAATACAGCATCCCTGCTTAAAGGAATCTCGGACTTAGTCGATTTTTCATAAATTCTAAGAAAAACATATGTTAGGATGCTGCGAGAAGAATGGGATGCTGCATGGAGATTAATCTTGATCTTCTTCATCTCCCATCTTAATACAGCATCCCTACTTAAAGGCATCTCGGACTTAGTCGATTTTTCATAAATTCTAAGAAATTCATATGTTAGGATGCTGCGAGATGAATGGGATGCTGCACGGAGATGAATCTTGATCTTCTCCATCTCTTATCATAATACAGCATCCCTACTTAAAGGCATCTCGGACTTAGTCGATTTTTCATAAATTCTAAGAAAAACATATGTAAGGATGCTGCGAGATGAATGGGATGCTGCATGGAGATGAATCTTGATCTTCTTCATCTCCCATATTAATACAGCATCCCTACTTAAAGGCATCTCGGACTTAGTCGATTTTTCATAAATTCTTAGAAATTCATATGTTAGGATGCTGGGAGTTGAAAAGGATGCTGCATGGAGATGAATCTTGATCTTCTTCATCTCCCATCTTAATACAGCATCCCTACTTAAAGGCATCTCGGACTTAGTCGATTTTTCATACATTCTAAGAAAAACATATGTTAGGATGCTGCGAGATGAATGGGATGCTGCATGGAGATGAATCTTGATCTTCTTCATCTCCCATATTAATACAGCATCCCTACTTAAAGGCATCTCGGACTTAGTCGATTTTTCATAAATTCTAAGAAAAACATATGTAAGGATGCTGCGAGATGAATGATATGCTGCATGGAGATGAATCTTGATCTTCTTCATCTCCCATATTAATACAGCATCCCTACTTAAAGGCATCTCGGACTTAGTCGATTTTTCATAAATTCTAAGAAAAACATATGTTAGGATGCTGCGAGATGAATGGGATGCTGCACGGAGATGAATCTTGATCTTCTTCATCTCCCATCTTAATACAGCATCCCTACTTAAAGGCATCTCGGACTTAGTCGATTTTTCATAAATTCTAAGAAATTCATATGTTAGGATGCTGCGAGATGAATGGGATGCTGCATGGAGATGAATCTTGATCTTCTTCATCTCCCATCTTAATACAGCATCCCTACTTAAAGGCATCTAGGACTTAGTCGATTTTTCATAAATTCTAAGAAAAACATATGTTAGGATGCTGCGAGATTAATGGGATGCTGCATGGAGATGAATCTTGATCTTCTTCATCTCCCATCTCAATACAGCATCCCTGCTTAAAGGAATCTCGGACTTAGTCGATTTTTCATAAATTCTAAGAAAAACATATGTTAGGATGCTGCGAGATGAATGGGATGCTGCATGGAGATGAATCTTGATCTTCTTCATCTCCCATCTCAATACAGCATCCCTACTTAAAGGCATCTCGGACTTACTCGATTTTTCATAAATTCTAAGAAATTCATATGTTAGGATGCTGGGAGATGAATGGGATGCTGCATGGAGATGAATCTTGATCTTCTACATCTCCCATCTCAATACAGCATCCCTACTTAAAGGCATCTCGGACTTAGTCGATTTTTTATAAATTCTAAGAAATTCATATGTTAGGATGCTGGGAGGTGAATGGGATGCTGCATGGAGATGAATCTTGACCTTCTTCATCTCCCATCTTAATAAAGCATCCCTACTTAAAGGCATCTCGGACTAAGTCGATTTTTCATAAATTCTTAGAAAAACATATGTTAGGATGCTGCGAGATTAATGGGATGCTGCATGGAGATTAATCTTGATCTTCTTCATCTCCCATCTTAATACAGCATCCCTACTTAATGGCATCTCGGACTTAGTCGATTTTTCATAAATTCTAAGAAATTCATATGTTAGGATGCTGGGAGGTGAATGGGATGCTGCATGGAGATGAATCTTGACCTTCTTCATCTCCCATCTTAATAAAGCATCCCTACTTAAAGGCATCTCGGACTAAGTCGATTTTTCATAAATTCTTAGAAAAACATATGTTAGGATGCTGCGAGAAGAATGGGATGCTGCATGGAGATTAATCTTGATCTTCTTCATCTCCCATCTTAATACAGCATCCCTACTTAAAGGCATCTCGGACTAAGTCGATTTTTCATAAATTCTAAGAAATTCATATGTTAGGATGCTGCGAGATGAATGGGATGCTACATGGAGATGAATCTTGATCTTCTTCATCTCCCATCTTAATACAGCAACCCTACTTAAAGGCATCTAGGACTTAGTCGATTTTTCATAAATTCTAAGAAAAACATATGTTAGGATGCTGCGAGATTAATGGGATGCTGCATGGAGATGAATCTTGATCTTCTTCATCTCCCATCTCAATACAGCATCCCTGCTTAAAGGAATCTCGGACTTAGTCGATTTTTCATAAATTCTAAGAAAAACATATGTTAGGATGCTGCGAGATGAATGGGATGCTGCATGGAGATGAATCTTGATCTTCTTCATCTCCGGTCTTAATACAGCATCCCTACTTAAAGGCATCTCGGACTTAGTCGATTTTTCATAAATTCTTAGAAATTCATATGTTAGGATGCTGGGAGTTGAAAAGGATGCTGCATGGAGATGAATCTTGATCTTCTTCATCTCCCATCTTAATACAGCATCCCTACTTAAAGGCATCTCGGACTTAGTCGATTTTTCATAAATTCTAAGAAATTCATATGTTAGGATGCTGCGAGATGAATGGGATGCTGCACGGAGATGAATCTTGATCTTCTCCATCTCTTATCATAATACAGCATCCCTACTTAAAGGCATCTCGGACTTAGTCGATTTTTCATACATTCTAAGAAAAACATATGTTAGGATGCTGCGAGATGAATGGGATGCTGCATGGAGATGAATCTTGATCTTCTTCATCTCCCATCTTAATACAGCATCCCTACTTAAAGGCATCTCGGACTTAGTCGATTTTTCATAAATTCTAAGAAAAACATATGTAAGGATGCTGCGAGATGAATGGGATGCTGCATGGAGATGAATCTTGATCTTCTTCATCTCCCATATTAATACAGCATCCCTACTTAAAGGCATCTCGGACTTAGTCGATTTTTCATAAATTCTAAGAAAAACATATGTTAGGATGCTGCGAGATGAATGGGATGCTGCACGGAGATGAATCTTGATCTTCTCCATCTCTTATCTTAATACAGCATCCCTACTTAAAGGCATCTCGGACTTAGTCGATTTTTCATACATTCTAAGAAAAACATATGTTAGGATGCTGCGAGATGAATGGGATGCTGCATGGAGATGAATCTTGATCTTCTTCATCTCCCATCTTAATACAGCATCCCTACTTGAAGGCATCTCGGACTTAGTCGATTTTTCATAAATTCTCAGACTTAGTCGATTTTTCATAAATTCTAAGAAAAACATATGTTAGGATGCTGCGAGATGAATGGGATGCTGCATGGAGATGAATCTTGATCTTCTTCATCTCCCATATTAATACAGCATCCCTACTTAAAGGCATCTCGGACTTAGTCGATTTTTCATAAATTCTTAGAAATTCATATGTTAGGATGCTGGGAGTTGAAAAGGATGCTGCATGGAGATGAATCTTGATCTTCTTCATCTCCCATCTTAATACAGCATCCCTACTTAAAGGCATCTCGGACTTAGTCGATTTTTCATACATTCTAAGAAAAACATATGTTAGGATGCTGCGAGATGAATGGGATGCTGCATGGAGATGAATCTTGATCTTCTTCATCTCCCATATTAATACAGCATCCCTACTTAAAGGCATCTCGGACTTAGTCGATTTTTCATAAATTCTAAGAAAAACATATGTAAGGATGCTGCGAGATGAATGATATGCTGCATGGAGATGAATCTTGATCTTCTTCATCTCCCATATTAATACAGCATCCCTACTTAAAGGCATCTCGGACTTAGTCGATTTTTCATAAATTCTAAGAAAAACATATGTTAGGATGCTGCGAGATGAATGGGATGCTGCACGGAGATGAATCTTGATCTTCTTCATCTCCCATCTTAATACAGCATCCCTACTTAAAGGCATCTCGGACTTAGTCTATTTTTCATAAATTCTAAGAAATTCATATGTTAGGATGCTGCGAGATGAATGGGATGCTGCATGGAGATGAATCTTGATCTTCTTCATCTCCCATCTTAATACAGCATCCCTACTTAAAGGCATCTAGGACTTAGTCGATTTTTCATAAATTCTAAGAAAAACATATGTAAGGATGCTGCGAGATGAATGGGATGCTGCATGGAGATGAATCTTGATCTTCTTCATCTCCCATCTCAAAACAGCATCCCTACTTCATGGCATCTCGGACTTAGTCGATTTTTCATAAATTCTAAGAAAAACATATGTTAGGATGCTGGGAGATGAATGGGATGCTGCCTGGAGATGAATCTTGATCTTTTTCATCTCCATTCTTAATACAGCATCCCTACTTAAAGGCATCTCGGACTTAGTCGATTTTTCATAAATTCTTAGAAAAACATATGTTAATATGCTGGGAGATGAATGGGATGCTGCATGGAGATGAATCTTGATCTTCTTCATCTCCCATCTTAATACAGCATCCCTACTTAAAGGCATTTCGGACTTAGTCGATTTTTCATAAATTCTAAGAAAAACATATGTTAGGATGCTGCGAGATGAATGGGATGCTGCATGGAGATTAATCTTGATCTTCTTCATCTCCCATCTCAATACAGCATCCCTACTTAAAGGCATCTCGGACTTAGTCGATTTTTCATAAATTTTAAGAAATTCATATGTTAGGATGCTGCGAGATGAATGGGATGCTGCATGGAGATGAATCTTGATCTTCTACATCTCCCATCTCAATACAGCATCCCTACTTAAAGGCATCTCGGACTTAGTCGATTTTTCATAAATTCTAAGAAATTCATATGTTAGGATGCTGCGAGATGAATGGGATGCTGCATGGAGATGAATCTTGATCTTCTTCATCTCCCATCTCAATACAGCATCCCTACTTAAAGGCATCTCGGACTTAGTCGATTTTTCATAAATTGTAAGAAATTCATATGTTAGGATGCTGCGAGATGAATGGGATGCTGCATGGAGATGAATCTTGATCTTCTTCATCTCCCATCTTAATACAGCATCCCTACTTAAAGGCATCTCGGACTTAGTCGATTTTTCATAAATTCTAAGAAAAACATATGTTAGGATGCTGCGAGATGAATGGGATGCTGCATGGAGATGAATCTTGATCTTTTTCATCTCCCATCTCAATACAGCATCCCTACTTAAAGGCATCTCGGACTTAGTCGATTTTTCATAAATTCTAAGAAATTCATATGTAAGGATGCTGCGAGATGAATGGGATGCTGCATGGAGATGAATCTTGATCTTCTTCATCTCCCATCTCAATACAGCATCCCTACTTAAAGGCATCTCGGACTTAGTCGATTTTTCATAAATTCTAAGAAATTCATATGTTAGGATGCTGCGAGATGAATGGGATGCTGCATGGAGATGAATCTTGATCTTCTTCATCTCCCATCTCAATACAGCATCCCTACTTAAAGGCATCTCGGACTTAGTCGATTTTTCATAAATTGTAAGAAATTCATATGTAAGGATGCTGCGAGATGAATGGGATGCTGCATGGAGATGAATCTTGATCTTCTTCATCTCCCATCTTAATACAGCATCCCTACTTAAAGGCATTTCGGACTTAGTCGATTTTTCATAAATTCTAAGAAAAACATATGTTAGGATGCTGCGAGATGAATGGGATGCTGCATGGAGATTAATCTTGATCTTCTTCATCTCCCATCTCAATACAGCATCCCTACTTAAAGGCATCTCGGACTTAGTCGATTTTTCATAAATTTTAAGAAATTCATATGTTAGGATGCTGCGAGATGAATGGGATGCTGCATGGAGATGAATCTTGATCTTCTACATCTCCCATCTCAATACAGCATCCCTACTTAAAGGCATTTCGGACTTAGTCGATTTTTCATAAATTCATAGAAATTCATATGTTAGGATGCTGCGAGATGAATGGGATGCTGCATGGAGATGAATCTGGATCTTCTTCATCTCCCATCTCAATACAGCATCCCTACTTAAAGGCATCTTGGACTTAGTCGATTTTTCATAAATTCTAAGAAATTCATATGTTAGGATGCTGCGAGATGAATGGGATGCTGCATGGAGATGCATCTTGATCTCCTACATCTCCCATCTTAATACAGCATCCCTACTTAAAGGCATCTCGGACTTAGTCGATTTTTCATAAATTCTAAGAAAAACATATGTTAGGATGCTGCGAGATGAATGGGATGCTGCATGGAGATAAATCTTGATCTTCTTCATCTCCCATCTCAATACAGCATCCCTACTTAAAGCCATCTCGGACTTAGTCGATTTTTCATAAATTCTCAGAAAAACATATGTTAGGATGCTGCGAGTTGAATAGGATGCTGCATGGAGATGAATCTTGATGTTCTTCATCTCCCATCTTAATACAGCATCCCTACTTGATGGCATCTCGGACTTAGTCGATTTTTCATAAATTCTAAGAAAAACATATGTTAGGATGCTGCGAGATGAATGGGATGCTGCATGGAGATGAATCTTGATCTTCTTCATCTCCCATCTTAATACAGCATCCCTACTTGATGGCATCTCGGACTTAGTCGATTTTTCATAAATTCTAAGAAAAACATATGTTAGGATGCTGCGAGATGAATGGGATGCTGCATGGAGATGAATCTTGATCTTCTTCATCTCCCATCTTAATACAGCATCCCTACTTAAAGGCATCTCGGACTTAGTCGATTTTTCATAAATTCTTAGAAATTCATATGTTAGGATGCTGCGAGATGAATGGGATGCTGCATGGAGATGAATCTTGATCTTCTTCATCTTCCATCTTAATACAGCATCCCTACTTGATGGCATCTCGGACTTAGTCGATTTTTTCATAAATTCTAAGAAAAACATATGTTAGGATGCTGCGAGATGAATGGGATGCTGCATGGAGATGAATCTTGATCTTCTTCATCTCCCATCTTAATACAGCATCCCTACTTAAAGGCATCTCGGACTTAGTCGATTTTTCATAAATTCATAGAAATTCATATGTTAGGATGCTGCGAGATGAATGGGATGCTGCATGGAGATGCATCTTGATCTCCTACATCTCCCATCTCAATACAGCATCCCTACTTAAAGGCATCTCGGACTTAGTCGATTTTTCATAAATTCATAGAAATTCATATGTTAGGATGCTGCGAGATAAATGGGATGCTGCATGGAGATGAATCTTGATCTTCTTCATCTCCCATCTCAATACAGCATCCCTACTTAAAGGCATCTCGGACTTAGTCGATTTTTTATAAATTCTAAGAAATTCATATGTTAGGATGCTGGGAGGTGAATGGGATGCTGCATGGAGATGAATCTTGACCTTCTTCATCTCCCATCTTAATAAAGCATCCCTACTTAAAGGCATCTCGGACTAAGTCGATTTTTCATAAATTCTTAGAAAAACATATGTTAGGATGCTGCGAGATTAATGGGATGCTGCATGGAGATTAATCTTGATCTTCTTCATCTCCCATCTTAATACAGCATCCCTACTTAATGGCATCTCGGACTTAGTCGATTTTTCATAAATTCTAAGAAATTCATATGTTAGGATGCTGGGAGGTGAATGGGATGCTGCATGGAGATGAATCTTGACCTTCTTCATCTCCCATCTTAATAAAGCATCCCTACTTAAAGGCATCTCGGACTAAGTCGATTTTTCATAAATTCTTAGAAAAACATATGTTAGGATGCTGCGAGAAGAATGGGATGCTGCATGGAGATTAATCTTGATCTTCTTCATCTCCCATCTTAATACAGCATCCCTACTTAAAGGCATCTCGGACTAAGTCGATTTTTCATAAATTCTAAGAAATTCATATGTTAGGATGCTGCGAGATGAATGGGATGCTACATGGAGATGAATCTTGATCTTCTTCATCTCCCATCTTAATACAGCAACCCTACTTAAAGGCATCTAGGACTTAGTCGATTTTTCATAAATTCTAAGAAAAACATATGTTAGGATGCTGCGAGATTAATGGGATGCTGCATGGAGATGAATCTTGATCTTCTTCATCTCCCATCTCAATACAGCATCCCTGCTTAAAGGAATCTCGGACTTAGTCGATTTTTCATAAATTCTAAGAAAAACATATGTTAGGATGCTGCGAGATGAATGGGATGCTGCATGGAGATGAATCTTGATCTTCTTCATCTCCGGTCTTAATACAGCATCCCTACTTAAAGGCATCTCGGACTTAGTCGATTTTTCATAAATTCTTAGAAATTCATATGTTAGGATGCTGGGAGTTGAAAAGGATGCTGCATGGAGATGAATCTTGATCTTCTTCATCTCCCATCTTAATACAGCATCCCTACTTAAAGGCATCTCGGACTTAGTCGATTTTTCATAAATTCTAAGAAATTCATATGTTAGGATGCTGCGAGATGAATGGGATGCTGCACGGAGATGAATCTTGATCTTCTCCATCTCTTATCATAATACAGCATCCCTACTTAAAGGCATCTCGGACTTAGTCGATTTTTCATACATTCTAAGAAAAACATATGTTAGGATGCTGCGAGATGAATGGGATGCTGCATGGAGATGAATCTTGATCTTCTTCATCTCCCATATCAATACAGCATCCCTACTTAAAGGCATCTCGGACTTAGTCGATTTTTCATAAATTCTAAGAAAAACATATGTAAGGATGCTGCGAGATGAATGGGATGCTGCATGGAGATGAATCTTGATCTTCTTCATCTCCCATATTAATACAGCATCCCTACTTAAAGGCATCTCGGACTTAGTCGATTTTTCATAAATTCTAAGAAAAACATATGTTAGGATGCTGCGAGATGAATGGGATGCTGCACGGAGATGAATCTTGATCTTCTCCATCTCTTATCTTAATACAGCATCCCTACTTAAAGGCATCTCGGACTTAGTCGATTTTTCATACATTCTAAGAAAAACATATGTTAGGATGCTGCGAGATGAATGGGATGCTGCATGGAGATGAATCTTGATCTTCTTCATCTCCCATCTTAATACAGCATCCCTACTTGAAGGCATCTCGGACTTAGTCGATTTTTCATAAATTCTCAGACTTAGTCGATTTTTCATAAATTCTAAGAAAAACATATGTTAGGATGCTGCGAGATGAATGGGATGCTGCATGGAGATGAATCTTGATCTTCTTCATCTCCCATCTTAATACAGCATCCCTACTTAAAGGCATCTCGGACTTAGTCGATTTTTCATAAATTCTAAGAAATTCATATGTTAGGATGCTGCGAGAAGAATGGGATGCTGCATGGAGATTAATCTTGATCTTCTTCATCTCCCATCTTAATACAGCATCCCTACTTAAAGGCATCTCGGACTAAGTCGATTTTTCATAAATTCTAAGAAATTCATATGTTAGGATGCTGCGAGATGAATGGGATGCTACATGGAGATGAATCTTGATCTTCTTCATCTCCCATCTTAATACAGCAACCCTACTTAAAGGCATCTCGGACTTAGTCGATTTTTCATAAATTCTTAGAAATTCATATGTTAGGATGCTGGGAGTTGAAAAGGATGCTGCATGGAGATGAATCTTGATCTTCTTCATCTCCCATCTCAATACAGCATCCCTGCTTAAAGGAATCTCGGACTTAGTCGATTTTTCATAAATTCTAAGAAAAACATATGTTAGGATGCTGCGAGAAGAATGGGATGCTGCATGGAGATTAATCTTGATCTTCTTCATCTCCCATCTTAATACAGCATCCCTACTTAAAGGCATCTCGGACTTAGTCGATTTTTCATAAATTCTAAGAAATTCATATGTTAGGATGCTGCGAGATGAATGGGATGCTGCACGGAGATGAATCTTGATCTTCTCCATCTCTTATCATAATACAGCATCCCTACTTAAAGGCATCTCGGACTTAGTCGATTTTTCATAAATTCTAAGAAAAACATATGTAAGGATGCTGCGAGATGAATGGGATGCTGCATGGAGATGAATCTTGATCTTCTTCATCTCCCATATTAATACAGCATCCCTACTTAAAGGCATCTCGGACTTAGTCGATTTTTCATAAATTCTTAGAAATTCATATGTTAGGATGCTGGGAGTTGAAAAGGATGCTGCATGGAGATGAATCTTGATCTTCTTCATCTCCCATCTTAATACAGCATCCCTACTTAAAGGCATCTCGGACTTAGTCGATTTTTCATACATTCTAAGAAAAACATATGTTAGGATGCTGCGAGATGAATGGGATGCTGCATGGAGATGAATCTTGATCTTCTTCATCTCCCATATTAATACAGCATCCCTACTTAAAGGCATCTCGGACTTAGTCGATTTTTCATAAATTCTAAGAAAAACATATGTAAGGATGCTGCGAGATGAATGATATGCTGCATGGAGATGAATCTTGATCTTCTTCATCTCCCATATTAATACAGCATCCCTACTTAAAGGCATCTCGGACTTAGTCGATTTTTCATAAATTCTAAGAAAAACATATGTTAGGATGCTGCGAGATGAATGGGATGCTGCACGGAGATGAATCTTGATCTTCTTCATCTCCCATCTTAATACAGCATCCCTACTTAAAGGCATCTCGGACTTAGTCTATTTTTCATAAATTCTAAGAAATTCATATGTTAGGATGCTGCGAGATGAATGGGATGCTGCATGGAGATGAATCTTGATCTTCTTCATCTCCCATCTTAATACAGCATCCCTACTTAAAGGCATCTAGGACTTAGTCGATTTTTCATAAATTCTAAGAAAAACATATGTTAGGATGCTGCGAGATTAATGGGATGCTGCATGGAGATGAATCTTGATCTTCTTCATCTCCCATCTCAATACAGCATCCCTGCTTAAAGGAATCTCGGACTTAGTCGATTTTTCATAAATTCTAAGAAAAACATATGTTAGGATGCTGCGAGATGAATGGGATGCTGCATGGAGATGAATCTTGATCTTCTTCATCTCCCATCTCAATACAGCATCCCTACTTAAAGGCATCTCGGACTTACTCGATTTTTCATAAATTCTAAGAAATTCATATGTTAGGATGCTGGGAGATGAATGGGATGCTGCATGGAGATGAATCTTGATCTTCTACATCTCCCATCTCAATACAGCATCCCTACTTAAAGGCATCTCGGACTTAGTCGATTTTTTATAAATTCTAAGAAATTCATATGTTAGGATGCTGGGAGGTGAATGGGATGCTGCATGGAGATGAATCTTGACCTTCTTCATCTCCCATCTTAATAAAGCATCCCTACTTAAAGGCATCTCGGACTAAGTCGATTTTTCATAAATTCTTAGAAAAACATATGTTAGGATGCTGCGAGATTAATGGGATGCTGCATGGAGATTAATCTTGATCTTCTTCATCTCCCATCTTAATACAGCATCCCTACTTAATGGCATCTCGGACTTAGTCGATTTTTCATAAATTCTAAGAAATTCATATGTTAGGATGCTGGGAGGTGAATGGGATGCTGCATGGAGATGAATCTTGACCTTCTTCATCTCCCATCTTAATAAAGCATCCCTACTTAAAGGCATCTCGGACTAAGTCGATTTTTCATAAATTCTTAGAAAAACATATGTTAGGATGCTGCGAGAAGAATGGGATGCTGCATGGAGATTAATCTTGATCTTCTTCATCTCCCATCTTAATACAGCATCCCTACTTAAAGGCATCTCGGACTAAGTCGATTTTTCATAAATTCTAAGAAATTCATATGTTAGGATGCTGCGAGATGAATGGGATGCTACATGGAGATGAATCTTGATCTTCTTCATCTCCCATCTTAATACAGCAACCCTACTTAAAGGCATCTAGGACTTAGTCGATTTTTCATAAATTCTAAGAAAAACATATGTTAGGATGCTGCGAGATTAATGGGATGCTGCATGGAGATGAATCTTGATCTTCTTCATCTCCCATCTCAATACAGCATCCCTGCTTAAAGGAATCTCGGACTTAGTCGATTTTTCATAAATTCTAAGAAAAACATATGTTAGGATGCTGCGAGATGAATGGGATGCTGCATGGAGATGAATCTTGATCTTCTTCATCTCCGGTCTTAATACAGCATCCCTACTTAAAGGCATCTCGGACTTAGTCGATTTTTCATAAATTCTTAGAAATTCATATGTTAGGATGCTGGGAGTTGAAAAGGATGCTGCATGGAGATGAATCTTGATCTTCTTCATCTCCCATCTTAATACAGCATCCCTACTTAAAGGCATCTCGGACTTAGTCGATTTTTCATAAATTCTAAGAAATTCATATGTTAGGATGCTGCGAGATGAATGGGATGCTGCACGGAGATGAATCTTGATCTTCTCCATCTCTTATCATAATACAGCATCCCTACTTAAAGGCATCTCGGACTTAGTCGATTTTTCATACATTCTAAGAAAAACATATGTTAGGATGCTGCGAGATGAATGGGATGCTGCATGGAGATGAATCTTGATCTTCTTCATCTCCCATCTTAATACAGCATCCCTACTTAAAGGCATCTCGGACTTAGTCGATTTTTCATAAATTCTAAGAAAAACATATGTAAGGATGCTGCGAGATGAATGGGATGCTGCATGGAGATGAATCTTGATCTTCTTCATCTCCCATATTAATACAGCATCCCTACTTAAAGGCATCTCGGACTTAGTCGATTTTTCATAAATTCTAAGAAAAACATATGTTAGGATGCTGCGAGATGAATGGGATGCTGCACGGAGATGAATCTTGATCTTCTCCATCTCTTATCTTAATACAGCATCCCTACTTAAAGGCATCTCGGACTTAGTCGATTTTTCATACATTCTAAGAAAAACATATGTTAGGATGCTGCGAGATGAATGGGATGCTGCATGGAGATGAATCTTGATCTTCTTCATCTCCCATCTTAATACAGCATCCCTACTTGAAGGCATCTCGGACTTAGTCGATTTTTCATAAATTCTCAGACTTAGTCGATTTTTCATAAATTCTAAGAAAAACATATGTTAGGATGCTGCGAGATGAATGGGATGCTGCATGGAGATGAATCTTGATCTTCTTCATCTCCCATCTTAATACAGCATCCCTACTTAAAGGCATCTCGGACTTAGTCGATTTTTCATAAATTCTAAGAAATTCATATGTTAGGATGCTGCGAGAAGAATGGGATGCTGCATGGAGATGAATCTTGATCTTCTTCGTCTCCCATCTTAATACAGCATCCCTACTTGAAGGCATCTCGGACTAAGTCGATTTTTCATAAATTCTAAGAAATTCATATGTTAGGATGCTGCGAGATGAATGGGATGCTACATGGAGATGAATCTTGATCTTCTTCATCTCCCATCTTAATACAGCAACCCTACTTAAAGGCATCTCGGACTTAGTCGATTTTTCATAAATTCTTAGAAATTCATATGTTAGGATGCTGGGAGTTGAAAAGGATGCTGCATGGAGATGAATCTTGATCTTCTTCATCTCCCATCTCAATACAGCATCCCTGCTTAAAGGAATCTCGGACTTAGTCGATTTTTCATAAATTCTAAGAAAAACATATGTTAGGATGCTGCGAGAAGAATGGGATGCTGCATGGAGATTAATCTTGATCTTCTTCATCTCCCATCTTAATACAGCATCCCTACTTAAAGGCATCTCGGACTTAGTCGATTTTTCATAAATTCTAAGAAATTCATATGTTAGGATGCTGCGAGATGAATGGGATGCTGCACGGAGATGAATCTTGATCTTCTCCATCTCTTATCATAATACAGCATCCCTACTTAAAGGCATCTCGGACTTAGTCGATTTTTCATAAATTCTAAGAAAAACATATGTAAGGATGCTGCGAGATGAATGGGATGCTGCATGGAGATGAATCTTGATCTTCTTCATCTCCCATATTAATACAGCATCCCTACTTAAAGGCATCTCGGACTTAGTCGATTTTTCATAAATTCTTAGAAATTCATATGTTAGGATGCTGGGAGTTGAAAAGGATGCTGCATGGAGATGAATCTTGATCTTCTTCATCTCCCATCTCAATACAGCATCCCTGCTTAAAGGAATCTCGGACTTAGTCGATTTTTCATAAATTCTAAGAAAAACATATGTTAGGATGCTGCGAGAAGAATGGGATGCTGCATGGAGATTAATCTTGATCTTCTTCATCTCCCATCTTAATACAGCATCCCTACTTAAAGGCATCTCGGACTTAGTCGATTTTTCATAAATTCTAAGAAATTCATATGTTAGGATGCTGCGAGATGAATGGGATGCTGCACGGAGATGAATCTTGATCTTCTCCATCTCTTATCATAATACAGCATCCCTACTTAAAGGCATCTCGGACTTAGTCGATTTTTCATAAATTTAAAGAAAAACATATGTAAGGATGCTGCGAGATGAATGATATGCTGCATGGAGATGAATCTTGATCTTCTTCATCTCCCATATTAATACAGCATCCCTACTTAAAGGCATCTCGGACTTAGTCGATTTTTCATAAATTCTAAGAAAAACATATGTTAGGATGCTGCGAGATGAATGGGATGCTGCACGGAGATGAATCTTGATCTTCTTCATCTCCCATCTTAATACAGCATCCCTACTTAAAGGCATCTCGGACTTAGTCTATTTTTCATAAATTCTAAGAAATTCATATGTTAGGATGCTGCGAGATGAATGGGATGCTGCATGGAGATGAATCTTGATCTTCTTCATCTCCCATCTTAATACAGCATCCCTACTTAAAGTCATCTCGGACTTAGTCGATTTTTCATAAATTCTAAAAAAAACATATGGTAGGATGCTGGGAGGTGAATGGGATGCTGCATGGAGATGAATCTTGATCTTCTACATCTCCCATCTTAATACAGCATCCCTACATAAAGGCATCTCGGACTTAGTCGATTTTTCATAAATTCTAAGAAATTCATATGTTAGGATGCTGGGAGGTGAATGGGATGCTGCGTGGAGATGAATCTTGATCTTCTTCATCTCCCATCTTAATACAGCATCCCTACTTAAAGGCATCTCGGACTTAGTCTATTTTTCATAAATTCTAAGAAATTCATATGTTAGGATGCTGCGAGATGATTGGGATGCTGCATGGAGATGAATCTTGATCTTCTTCATGTCCCATCTTAATACAGCATCCTCACTTAAAGGCATCTCGGACTTAGTCGATTTTTCATAGATTCTAAGAAAAACATATGTTAGGATGCTGGGAGGTGAATGGGATGCTGCATGGAGATGAATCTTGATCTTCTACATCTCCCATCTTAATACAGCATCCCTACATAAAGGCATCTCGGACTTAGTCGATTTTTCATAAATTCTAAGAAATTCATATGTTAGGATGCTGCGAGATTAATGGGATGCTGCATGGAGATGAATCTTGATCTTCTTCATCTCCCATCTTAATACAGCATCCCTACATAAAGGCATCTCGGACTTAGTCGATTTTTCATAAATTCTAAGAAATTCATATGTTAGGATGCTGCGAGATGAATAAGATGCTGCATGGAGATGAATCTTGATCTTCTTCATCTCCCATCTTAATACAGCATCCCTACTTAAAGGCATCTTGGACTTAGACGATTTTTCATAAATTCTAAGAAAAACATATGTTAGGATGCTGCGAGATGGATGGGATGCTGCAAGGAGATGAATCTTGATCTTCTTGATCTCCCATCTTAATACAGCATCCCTACTTAAAGGCATCTCGGACTTAGTCGATTTTTCATAAATTCTAAGAAATTCATATGTTAGGATGCTGGGAGGTGAATGGGATGCTGCATGGAGATGAATCTTGATCTTCTACATCTCCCATCTCAATACAGCATCCCTACTTAAAGGCATCTCGGACTTAGTCGATTTTTCATAAATTCTAAGAAATTCATATGTTAGGATGCTGGGAGGTGAATGGGATGCTGCATGGAGATGAATCTTGATCTTCTACATCTCCCATCTTAATACAGCATCCCTACATAAAGGCATCTCGGACTTAGTCGATTTTTCATAAATTCTAAGAAATTCATATGTTAGGATGCTGCGAGATGAATAAGATGCTGCATGGAGATGAATCTTGATTTTTCTCATCTCCCATCTTAATACAGCATCCCTACTTAAAGGCATCTCGGACTTAGTCGATTTTTCATAAATTCTAAGAAAAACATATGTTAGGATGCTGCGAGATGGATGGGATGCTGCAAGGAGATGAATCTTGATCTTCTTGATCTCCCATCTTAATACAGCATCCCTACTTAAAGGCATCTCGGACTTAGTCGATTTTTCATAAATTCTAAGAAAAACATATGTTATTATGCTGCGAGATGAATGGGATGCTGCATGGAGATGAATCTTGATCTTCTTCATCTCCCATCTTAATACAGCATCCCTCCTTAAAGGCATCTCGGACTTAGTCGATTTTTCATAAATTCTAAGAAATTCATATGTTAGGATGCTGGGAGGTGAATGGGATGCTGCATGGAGATGAATCTTGATCTTCTACATCTCCCATCTTAATACAGCATCCCTACATAAAGGCATCTCGGACTTAGTCGATTTTTCATAAATTCTAAGAAATTCATATGTTAGGATGCTGCGAGATGAATAAGATGCTGCATGGAGATGAATCTTGATCTTCTTCATCTCCCATCTTAATACAGCATCCCTACTTAAAGGCATCTTGGACTTAGACGATTTTTCATAAATTCTAAGAAAAACATATGTTAGGATGCTGCGAGATGGATGGGATGCTGCAAGGAGATGAATCTTGATCTTCTTGATCTCCCATCTTAATACAGCATCCCTACTTAAAGGCATCTCGGACTTAGTCGATTTTTCATAAATTCTAAGAAATTCATATGTTAGGATGCTGGGAGGTGAATGGGATGCTGCATGGAGATGAATCTTGATCTTCTACATCTCCCATCTCAATACAGCATCCCTACTTAAAGGCATCTCGGACTTAGTCGATTTTTCATAAATTCTAAGAAATTCATATGTTAGGATGCTGGGAGATGAATGGGATGCTGCATGGAGATGAATCTTGATCTTCTACATCTCCCATCTTAATACAGCATCCCTACATAAAGGCATCTCGGACTTAGTCGATTTTTCATAAATTCTAAGAAATTCATATGTTAGGATGCTGCGAGATGAATAAGATGCTGCATGGAGATGAATCTTGATTTTTCTCATCTCCCATCTTAATACAGCATCCCTACTTAAAGGCATCTTGGACTTAGACGATTTTTCATAAATTCTAAGAAAAACATATGTTAGGATGCTGCGAGATGGATGGGATGCTGCAAGGAGATGAATCTTGATCTTCTTGATCTCCCATCTTAATACAGCATCCCTACTTAAAGGCATCTCGGACTTAGTCGATTTTTCATAAATTCTAAGAAATTCATATGTTAGGATGCTGGGAGGTGAATGGGATGCTGCATGGAGATGAATCTTGATCTTCTACATCTCCCATCTCAATACAGCATCCCTACTTAAAGGCATCTCGGACTTAGTCGATTTTTCATAAATTCTAAGAAATTCATATGTTAGGATGCTGGGAGATGAATGGGATGCTGCATGGAGATGAATCTTGATCTTCTACATCTCCCATCTTAATACAGCATCCCTACATAAAGGCATCTCGGACTTAGTCGATTTTTCATAAATTCTAAGAAATTCATATGTTAGGATGCTGCGAGATGAATAAGATGCTGCATGGAGATGAATCTTGATCTTCTTCATCTCCCATCTTAATACAGCATCCCTACTTAAAGGCATCTTGGACTTAGACGATTTTTCATAAATTCTAAGAAAAACATATGTTAGGATGCTGCGAGATGGATGGGATGCTGCAAGGAGATGAATCTTGATCTTCTTGATCTCCCATCTTAATACAGCATCCCTACTTAAAGGCATCTCGGACTAAGTCGATTTTTCATAAATTCTAAGAAATTCATATGTTAGGATGCTGCGAGATGAATGGGATGCTACATGGAGATGAATCTTGATCTTCTTCATCTCCCATCTTAATACAGCAACCCTACTTAAAGGCATCTCGGACTTAGTCGATTTTTCATAAATTCTTAGAAATTCATATGTTAGGATGCTGGGAGTTGAAAAGGATGCTGCATGGAGATGAATCTTGATCTTCTTCATCTCCCATCTCAATACAGCATCCCTGCTTAAAGGAATCTCGGACTTAGTCGATTTTTCATAAATTCTAAGAAAAACATATGTTAGGATGCTGCGAGAAGAATGGGATGCTGCATGGAGATTAATCTTGATCTTCTTCATCTCCCATCTTAATACAGCATCCCTACTTAAAGGCATCTCGGACTTAGTCGATTTTTCATAAATTCTAAGAAATTCATATGTTAGGATGCTGCGAGATGAATGGGATGCTGCACGGAGATGAATCTTGATCTTCTCCATCTCTTATCATAATACAGCATCCCTACTTAAAGGCATCTCGGACTTAGTCGATTTTTCATAAATTCTAAGAAAAACATATGTAAGGATGCTGCGAGATGAATGGGATGCTGCATGGAGATGAATCTTGATCTTCTTCATCTCCCATATTAATACAGCATCCCTACTTAAAGGCATCTCGGACTTAGTCGATTTTTCATAAATTCTTAGAAATTCATATGTTAGGATGCTGGGAGTTGAAAAGGATGCTGCATGGAGATGAATCTTGATCTTCTTCATCTCCCATCTTAATACAGCATCCCTACTTAAAGGCATCTCGGACTTAGTCGATTTTTCATACATTCTAAGAAAAACATATGTTAGGATGCTGCGAGATGAATGGGATGCTGCATGGAGATGAATCTTGATCTTCTTCATCTCCCATATTAATACAGCATCCCTACTTAAAGGCATCTCGGACTTAGTCGATTTTTCATAAATTCTAAGAAAAACATATGTAAGGATGCTGCGAGATGAATGATATGCTGCATGGAGATGAATCTTGATCTTCTTCATCTCCCATATTAATACAGCATCCCTACTTAAAGGCATCTCGGACTTAGTCGATTTTTCATAAATTCTAAGAAAAACATATGTTAGGATGCTGCGAGATGAATGGGATGCTGCACGGAGATGAATCTTGATCTTCTTCATCTCCCATCTTAATACAGCATCCCTACTTAAAGGCATCTCGGACTTAGTCTATTTTTCATAAATTCTAAGAAATTCATATGTTAGGATGCTGCGAGATGAATGGGATGCTGCATGGAGATGAATCTTGATCTTCTTCATCTCCCATCTTAATACAGCATCCCTACTTAAAGGCATCTAGGACTTAGTCGATTTTTCATAAATTCTAAGAAAAACATATGTTAGGATGCTGCGAGATTAATGGGATGCTGCATGGAGATGAATCTTGATCTTCTTCATCTCCCATCTCAATACAGCATCCCTGCTTAAAGGAATCTCGGACTTAGTCGATTTTTCATAAATTCTAAGAAAAACATATGTTAGGATGCTGCGAGATGAATGGGATGCTGCATGGAGATGAATCTTGATCTTCTTCATCTCCCATCTCAATACAGCATCCCTACTTAAAGGCATCTCGGACTTACTCGATTTTTCATAAATTCTAAGAAATTCATATGTTAGGATGCTGGGAGATGAATGGGATGCTGCATGGAGATGAATCTTGATCTTCTACATCTCCCATCTCAATACAGCATCCCTACTTAAAGGCATCTCGGACTTAGTCGATTTTTTATAAATTCTAAGAAATTCATATGTTAGGATGCTGGGAGGTGAATGGGATGCTGCATGGAGATGAATCTTGACCTTCTTCATCTCCCATCTTAATAAAGCATCCCTACTTAAAGGCATCTCGGACTAAGTCGATTTTTCATAAATTCTTAGAAAAACATATGTTAGGATGCTGCGAGATTAATGGGATGCTGCATGGAGATTAATCTTGATCTTCTTCATCTCCCATCTTAATACAGCATCCCTACTTAATGGCATCTCGGACTTAGTCGATTTTTCATAAATTCTAAGAAATTCATATGTTAGGATGCTGGGAGGTGAATGGGATGCTGCATGGAGATGAATCTTGACCTTCTTCATCTCCCATCTTAATAAAGCATCCCTACTTAAAGGCATCTCGGACTAAGTCGATTTTTCATAAATTCTTAGAAAAACATATGTTAGGATGCTGCGAGAAGAATGGGATGCTGCATGGAGATTAATCTTGATCTTCTTCATCTCCCATCTTAATACAGCATCCCTACTTAAAGGCATCTCGGACTAAGTCGATTTTTCATAAATTCTAAGAAATTCATATGTTAGGATGCTGCGAGATGAATGGGATGCTACATGGAGATGAATCTTGATCTTCTTCATCTCCCATCTTAATACAGCAACCCTACTTAAAGGCATCTAGGACTTAGTCGATTTTTCATAAATTCTAAGAAAAACATATGTTAGGATGCTGCGAGATTAATGGGATGCTGCATGGAGATGAATCTTGATCTTCTTCATCTCCCATCTCAATACAGCATCCCTGCTTAAAGGAATCTCGGACTTAGTCGATTTTTCATAAATTCTAAGAAAAACATATGTTAGGATGCTGCGAGATGATTGGGATGCTGCATGGAGATGAATCTTGATCTTCTTCATCTCCGGTCTTAATACAGCATCCCTACTTAAAGGCATCTCGGACTTAGTCGATTTTTCATAAATTCTTAGAAATTCATATGTTAGGATGCTGGGAGTTGAAAAGGATGCTGCATGGAGATGAATCTTGATCTTCTTCATCTCCCATCTTAATACAGCATCCCTACTTAAAGGCATCTCGGACTTAGTCGATTTTTCATAAATTCTAAGAAATTCATATGTTAGGATGCTGCGAGATGAATGGGATGCTGCACGGAGATGAATCTTGATCTTCTCCATCTCTTATCATAATACAGCATCCCTACTTAAAGGCATCTCGGACTTAGTCGATTTTTCATACATTCTAAGAAAAACATATGTTAGGATGCTGCGAGATGAATGGGATGCTGCATGGAGATGAATCTTGATCTTCTTCATCTCCCATCTTAATACAGCATCCCTACTTAAAGGCATCTCGGACTTAGTCGATTTTTCATAAATTCTAAGAAAAACATATGTAAGGATGCTGCGAGATGAATGGGATGCTGCATGGAGATGAATCTTGATCTTCTTCATCTCCCATATTAATACAGCATCCCTACTTAAAGGCATCTCGGACTTAGTCGATTTTTCATAAATTCTAAGAAAAACATATGTTAGGATGCTGCGAGATGAATGGGATGCTGCACGGAGATGAATCTTGATCTTCTCCATCTCTTATCTTAATACAGCATCCCTACTTAAAGGCATCTCGGACTTAGTCGATTTTTCATACATTCTAAGAAAAACATATGTTAGGATGCTGCGAGATGAATGGGATGCTGCATGGAGATGAATCTTGATCTTCTTCATCTCCCATCTTAATACAGCATCCCTACTTGAAGGCATCTCGGACTTAGTCGATTTTTCATAAATTCTCAGACTTAGTCGATTTTTCATAAATTCTAAGAAAAACATATGTTAGGATGCTGCGAGATGAATGGGATGCTGCATGGAGATGAATCTTGATCTTCTTCATCTCCCATCTTAATACAGCATCCCTACTTAAAGGCATCTCGGACTTAGTCGATTTTTCATAAATTCTAAGAAATTCATATGTTAGGATGCTGCGAGAAGAATGGGATGCTGCATGGAGATGAATCTTGATCTTCTTCGTCTCCCATCTTAATACAGCATCCCTACTTGAAGGCATCTCGGACTAAGTCGATTTTTCATAAATTCTAAGAAATTCATATGTTAGGATGCTGCGAGATGAATGGGATGCTACATGGAGATGAATCTTGATCTTCTTCATCTCCCATCTTAATACAGCAACCCTACTTAAAGGCATCTCGGACTTAGTCGATTTTTCATAAATTCTTAGAAATTCATATGTTAGGATGCTGGGAGTTGAAAAGGATGCTGCATGGAGATGAATCTTGATCTTCTTAATCTCCCATCTTAATACAGCATCCCTGCTTAAAGGAATCTCGGACTTAGTCGATTTTTCATAAATTCTAAGAAAAACATATGTTAGGATGCTGCGAGAAGAATGGGATGCTGCATGGAGATTAATCTTGATCTTCTTCATCTCCCATCTTAATACAGCATCCCTACTTAAAGGCATCTCGGACTTAGTCGATTTTTCATAAATTCTAAGAAATTCATATGTTAGGATGCTGCGAGATGAATGGGATGCTGCACGGAGATGAATCTTGATCTTCTCCATCTCTTATCATAATACAGCATCCCTACTTAAAGGCATCTCGGACTTAGTCGATTTTTCATAAATTCTAAGAAAAACATATGTAAGGATGCTGCGAGATGAATGGGATGCTGCATGGAGATGAATCTTGATCTTCTTCATCTCCCATATTAATACAGCATCCCTACTTAAAGGCATCTCGGACTTAGTCGATTTTTCATAAATTCTTAGAAATTCATATGTTAGGATGCTGGGAGTTGAAAAGGATGCTGCATGGAGATGAATCTTGATCGCATGTGGTCCGAGATGCCTTTAAGTAGGGATGCTGTATTAAGATGGGAGATGAAGAAGATCAAGATTCATCTCCATGCAGCATCCCATTCATCTCGCAGCATCCTAACATATGTTTTTCTTAGAATTTATGAAAAATCGACTAAGTCCGAGATGGCTTTAAGTAGGGATGCTGTATTGAGATGAGAGATGTAGGAGATCAAGATTCATCTCCATGCAGCATCCCATTCATCTTCCAGCATCCTAACATATGAATTTCTTAGAATTTATGAAAAACCGACTAAGTCCGAGATGCCTTTAAGTAGAGTTGCTGTATTAGGATGGGAGATGAAGAAGATCAAGATTCATCTCCATGCAGCATCCCATTCATCTCCTAGCATCCTAACATATGAATTTCTATGAATTTATGAAAAATCGACTAAGTCCGAGATGCCTTTAAGTAGAGTTGCTGTATTAAGATGGGAGATGTAGAAGATCAAGATTCATCTCCATGCAGCATTCCATTCATCTCGCAGCATCCTAACATATGAATTTCTTAGAATTTATGAAAAATCGACTAAGTCCGAGATGCCTTTAAGTAGGGATGCTGTATTCAGATGGGAGATGTAGGAGATCAAGATTCATCTCCATGCAGCATTCCATTCATCTCGCAGCATCCTAACATATGAATTTCTTAGAATTTATGAAAAATCGACTAAGTCCGAGATGCCTTTAACTAGGGATGCTGTATTAAGACGGGAGATGAAGAAGATCAAGATTCATCTCCATGCAGCATCCCATTCATCTCGCAGCATCCTAACATATGTTTTTCTTAGAATTTAAGAAAAATCGACTAAGTCCGAGATTCCTTTAAGTGGGGATGCTGTATTCAGATGGGAGATGAAGAAGATCAAGATTCATCTCCATGCAGCATCCTATGCATCACCCAGCATCCTAGCATATGAATTTTTTAGAATTTATGAAAAATCGACTAAGTCCGAGATGCCTTTAAGTAGGGATGCTGTATTAAGATGGGAGACGAAGAAGATCAAGATTCATCTCCATGCAGCATCCCATTCATCTCCCAGCATCCTAACATATGTTTTTCTTAGAATTTATGAAAAATAGTCTAAGTCCGAGATGCCTTCAAGTAGGGATGCTGTATTAAGATGGGAGATGTAGAAGATCAAGATTCATCTCCATGCAGCATCCCATTGATCTCGCAGCATCCTAACATATGTTTTTCTAAGAATTTATGAAAAATCGACTAAGTCGGAGATGCCTTTAAGTAGGGATGGTGTATTAAGATGAGAGATGTAGAAGATCAAGATTCATCTCCATGCAGCATCTTTTTCATCTCGCAGCATCCTAACATATGTTTTTCTTAGAATTTATGAAAAATAGACTAAGTCCGAGATGCCTTTAAGTAGGGATGCAGTATTGCGATGGGAGATGTAGGAGATCAAGATTCATCTCCATGCAGCATCTCATTCATCTCGCAGCATCCTAACATATGTTTTACTTAGAAGTTATGAAAAATCTACTAAGTCCGAGATGCCTTTACGTAGGGATGCTGTATTAAGATGGGAGATGTAGAAGATCAAGATTCATCTCCATGCAGCATCCCATTCATCTCGCAGCATCCTAACATATGAATTTCTTAGAATTTATGAAAAATCGGCTAAGTCCGAGATGCCTTTAAGTAGGGATGCTGTATTAAAATGGGAGATGTAGAAGATCAAGATTCATCTCCATGCAGCATCCCATTCATCTCGCAGCATCCTAACATATGTTTTTCTTAGAATTTATGAAAAATCGACTAAGTCCGAGATGCCTTTAAGTAGGGATGCTGTATTGAGATGGGAGATGAAGAAGATCAAGATTCATCTCCATGCAGCATCCCATTAATCTCGCAGCATCCTAACATATGTTTTTCTTAGAATTTATGAAAAATCGACTAAGTCCTAGATGCCTTTAAGTAGGGTTGCTGTATTAAGATGGGAGATGAAGAAGATCAAGATTCATCTCCATGTAGCATCCCATTCATCTCGCAGCATCCTAACATATGAATTTCTTAGAATTTATGAAAAATCGACTTAGTCCGAGATGCCTTTAAGTAGGGATGCTGTATTAAGATGGGAGATGAAGAAGATCAAGATTAATCTCCATGCAGCATCCCATTCTTCTCGCAGCATCCTAACATATGTTTTTCTAAGAATTTATGAAAAATCGACTTAGTCCGAGATGCCTTTAAGTAGGGATGCTTTATTAAGATGGGAGATGAAGAAGGTCAAGATTCATCTCCATGCAGCATCCCATTCACCTCCCAGCATCCTAACATATGAATTTCTTAGAATTTATGAAAAATCGACTAAGTCCGAGATGCCATTAAGTAGGGATGCTGTATTAAGATGGGAGATGAAGAAGATCAAGATTAATCTCCATGCAGCATCCCATTAATCTCGCAGCATCCTAACATATGTTTTTCTAAGAATTTATGAAAAATCGACTTAGTCCGAGATGCCTTTAAGTAGGGATGCTTTATTAAGATGGGAGATGAAGAAGGTCAAGATTCATCTCCATGCAGCATCCCATTCACCTCCCAGCATCCTAACATATGAATTTCTTAGAATTTATAAAAAATCGACTAAGTCCGAGATGCCTTTAAGTAGGGATGCTGTATTGAGATGGGAGATGTAGAAGATCAAGATTCATCTCCATGCAGCATCCCATTCATCTCCCAGCATCCTAACATATGAATTTCTTAGAATTTATGAAAAATCGAGTAAGTCCGAGATGCCTTTAAGTAGGGATGCTGTATTGAGATGGGAGATGAAGAAGATCAAGATTCATCTCCATGCAGCATCCCATTCATCTCGCAGCATCCTAACATATGTTTTTCTTAGAATTTATGAAAAATCGACTAAGTCCGAGATTCCTTTAAGCAGGGATGCTGTATTGAGATGGGAGATGAAGAAGATCAAGATTCATCTCCATGCAGCATCCCATTCATCTCGCAGCATCCTAACATATGTTTTTCTTAGAATTTATGAAAAATCGACTAAGTCCTAGATGCCTTTAAGTAGGGATGCTGTATTAAGATGGGAGATGAAGAAGATCAAGATTCATCTCCATGCAGCATCCCATTCATCTCGCAGCATCCTAACATATGAATTTCTTAGAATTTATGAAAAATAGACTAAGTCCGAGATGCCTTTAAGTAGGGATGCTGTATTAAGATGGGAGATGAAGAAGATCAAGATTCATCTCCATGCAGCATCCCATTCATCTCGCAGCATCCTAACATATGTTTTTCTTAGAATTTATGAAAAATCGACTAAGTCCGAGATGCCTTTAAGTAGGGATGCTGTATTAATATGGGAGATGAAGAAGATCAAGATTCATCTCCATGCAGCATATCATTCATCTCGCAGCATCCTTACATATGTTTTTCTTAGAATTTATGAAAAATCGACTAAGTCCGAGATGCCTTTAAGTAGGGATGCTGTATTAATATGGGAGATGAAGAAGATCAAGATTCATCTCCATGCAGCATCCCATTCATCTCGCAGCATCCTAACATATGTTTTTCTTAGAATGTATGAAAAATCGACTAAGTCCGAGATGCCTTTAAGTAGGGATGCTGTATTAAGATGGGAGATGAAGAAGATCAAGATTCATCTCCATGCAGCATCCTTTTCAACTCCCAGCATCCTAACATATGAATTTCTAAGAATTTATGAAAAATCGACTAAGTCCGAGATGCCTTTAAGTAGGGATGCTGTATTAATATGGGAGATGAAGAAGATCAAGATTCATCTCCATGCAGCATCCCATTCATCTCGCAGCATCCTTACATATGTTTTTCTTAGAATTTATGAAAAATCGACTAAGTCCGAGATGCCTTTAAGTAGGGATGCTGTATTATGATAAGAGATGGAGAAGATCAAGATTCATCTCCGTGCAGCATCCCATTCATCTCGCAGCATCCTAACATATGAATTTCTTAGAATTTATGAAAAATCGACTAAGTCCGAGATGCCTTTAAGTAGGGATGCTGTATTAAGATGGGAGATGAAGAAGATCAAGATTAATCTCCATGCAGCATCCCATTCTTCTCGCAGCATCCTAACATATGTTTTTCTTAGAATTTATGAAAAATCGACTAAGTCCGAGATTCCTTTAAGCAGGGATGCTGTATTGAGATGGGAGATGAAGAAGATCAAGATTCATCTCCATGCAGCATCCTTTTCAACTCCCAGCATCCTAACATATGAATTTCTAAGAATTTATGAAAAATCGACTAAGTCCGAGATGCCTTTAAGTAGGGTTGCTGTATTAAGATGGGAGATGAAGAAGATCAAGATTCATCTCCATGTAGCATCCCATTCATCTCGCAGCATCCTAACATATGAATTTCTTAGAATTTATGAAAAATCGACTTAGTCCGAGATGCCTTTAAGTAGGGATGCTGTATTAAGATGGGAGATGAAGAAGATCAAGATTAATCTCCATGCAGCATCCCATTCTTCTCGCAGCATCCTAACATATGAATTTCTTAGAATTTATGAAAAATCGACTAAGTCCGAGATGCCTTTAAGTAGGGATGCTGTATTAAGATGGGAGATGAAGAAGATCAAGATTCATCTCCATGCAGCATCCCATTCATCTCGCAGCATCCTAACATATGTTTTTCTTAGAATTTATGAAAAATCGACTAAGTCTGAGAATTTATGAAAAATCGACTAAGTCCGAGATGCCTTCAAGTAGGGATGCTGTATTAAGATGGGAGATGAAGAAGATCAAGATTCATCTCCATGCAGCATCCCATTCATCTCGCAGCATCCTAACATATGATTTTCTTAGAATGTATGAAAAATCGACTAAGTCCGAGATGCCTTTAAGTAGGGATGCTGTATTAAGATAAGAGATGGAGAAGATCAAGATTCATCTCCGTGCAGCATCCCATTCATCTCGCAGCATCCTAACATATGTTTTTCTTAGAATTTATGAAAAATCGACTAAGTCCGAGATGCCTTTAAGTAGGGATGCTGTATTAATATGGGAGATGAAGAAGATCAAGATTCATCTCCATGCAGCATCCCATTCATCTCGCAGCATCCTTACATATGTTTTTCTTAGAATTTATGAAAAATCGACTAAGTCCGAGATGCCTTTAAGTAGGGATGCTGTATTAAGATGGGAGATGAAGAAGATCAAGATTCATCTCCATGCAGCATCCCATTCATCTCGCAGCATCCTAACATATGTTTTTCTTAGAATGTATGAAAAATCGACTAAGTCCGAGATGCCTTTAAGTAGGGATGCTGTATTATGATAAGAGATGGAGAAGATCAAGATTCATCTCCGTGCAGCATCCCATTCATCTCGCAGCATCCTAACATATGAATTTCTTAGAATTTATGAAAAATCGACTAAGTCCGAGATGCCTTTAAGTAGGGATGCTGTATTAAGATGGGAGATGAAGAAGATCAAGATTCATCTCCATGCAGCATCCTTTTCAACTCCCAGCATCCTAACATATGAATTTCTAAGAATTTATGAAAAATCGACTAAGTCCGAGATGCCTTTAAGTAGGGATGCTGTATTAAGACCGGAGATGAAGAAGATCAAGATTCATCTCCATGCAGCATCCCATTCATCTCGCAGCATCCTAACATATGTTTTTCTTAGAATTTATGAAAAATCGACTAAGTCCGAGATTCCTTTAAGCAGGGATGCTGTATTGAGATGGGAGATGAAGAAGATCAAGATTCATCTCCATGCAGCATCCCATTAATCTCGCAGCATCCTAACATATGTTTTTCTTAGAATTTATGAAAAATCGACTAAGTCCTAGATGCCTTTAAGTAGGGTTGCTGTATTAAGATGGGAGATGAAGAAGATCAAGATTCATCTCCATGTAGCATCCCATTCATCTCGCAGCATCCTAACATATGAATTTCTTAGAATTTATGAAAAATCGACTTAGTCCGAGATGCCTTTAAGTAGGGATGCTGTATTGAGATGGGAGATGAAGAAAATCAAGATTCATCTCCATGCAGCATCCCATTCATCTCGCAGCATCCTAACATATGTTTTTCTTAGAATTTATGTAAAATCGACTAAGTCCGAGATGCCTTTAAGTAGGGATGCTGTATTAAGATGGGAGATGAAAAAGATCAAGATTCATCTCCAGGCAGCATCCCATTCATCTCCCAGCATCCTAACATATGTTTTTCTTAAAATTTATGAAAAATCGACTAAGTCCGAGATGCCATGAAGTAGGGATGCTGTTTTGAGATGGGAGATGAAGAAAATCAAGATTCATCTCCATGCAGCATCCCATTCATCTCGCAGCATCCTAACATATGTTTTTCTTGGAATTTATAAAAAATCGACTAAGTCCGAGATGCCTTTAAGTAGGGATGCTGTATTAAGATGGGAGATGAAGAAGATCAAGATTCATCTCCATGCAGTATCCCATTCATCTCGCAGCATCCTAACATATGTTTTTCTTAGAATTTATGAAAAATCGACTAAGTCCGAGATGCCTTTAAGTAGGGATGCTGTATTAAGATGGGAGATGTAGGAGATCAAGATTCATCTCCATGCAGTATCCCATTCATCTCGCAGCATCCTAACATATGTTTTTCTTAGAATTTATGAAAAATCGACTAAGTCCGAGATGCCTTTAAGTAGGGATGCTGTATTAAGATGGGAGATGAAGAAGATCAAGATTCATCTCCATGCAGCATCCCATTCATCTCGCAGCATACTAACATATGTTTTTCTTAGAATTTATGAAAATTCGACTAAGTCCGAGATGCCTTTAAGTAGGGATGCTGTATTAAGATGGGAGATGAAGAAGATCAAGATTCATCTCCATGCAGCATCCCATTCATCTCGCAGCATCCTTATATATGAATTTCTTAGAATTAATGAAAAATCGACTAAGTCCGAGATGCCTTTAAGTAGGGATGCTGTATTGAGATGGGAGATGTAGGAGATCAAGATTCATCTCCATGCAGCATCCCATTCATCTCGCAGCATCCTAACATATGTTTTTCTTAGAATTTATGAAAAATCGACTAAGTCCGAGATGCCTTTAAGTAGGGATGCTGTATTGAGATGGGAGATGTAGGAGATCAAGATTCATCTCCATGCAGCATCCCATTCATCTCGCAGCATCCTAACATATGTTTTTCTTAGAATTTATGAAAATTCGACTAAGTCCGAGATGCCTTTAAGTAGGGATGCTGTATTAAGATGGGAGATGAAGAAGATCAAGACTCATCTCCATGCAGCATCCCATACATCTCGCAGCATCCTAACATATGAATTTCTTAGAATTTATGAAAATTCGACTAAGTCTGAGATGCCTTTAAGTAGGGATGCTGTATTAAGATGGGAGATGAAAAAGATCAAGATTCATCTCCAGGCAGCATCCCATTCATCTCGCAGCATCCTAACATATGTTTTTCTTAGAATTTATGAAAAATCGACTAAGTCCGAGATGCCTTTAAGTAGGGATGCTGTATTAAGATGGGAGATGAAAAAGATCAAGATTCATCTCCAGGCAGCATCCCATTCATCTCCCAGCATCCTAACATATGTTTTTCTTGGAATTTATAAAAAATCAACTAAGTCCGAGATGCCTTTAAGTAGGGATGCTGTATTAAGATGGGAGATGAAGAAGATCAAGATTCATCTCCATGCAGCATCCCATTCATCTCGCAGCATACTAACATATGTTTTTCTTAGAATTTATGAAAATTCGACTAAGTCCGAGATGCCTTTAAGTAGGGATGCTGTATTAAGAATGGAGATGAAAAAGATCAAGATTCATCTCCATGCAGCATCCCATTCATCTCGCAGCATACTAACATATGTTTTTCTTAGAATTTATGAAAATTCGACTAAGTCCGAGATGCCTTTAAGTAGGGATGCTGTATTAAGATGGGAGATGAAAAAGATCAAGATTCATCTCCAGGCAGCATCCCATTCATCTCCCAGCATCCTAACATATGTTTTTCTTAGAATTTATGAAAAATCGACTAAGTCCGAGATGCCATGAAGTAGGGATGCTGTTTTGAGATGGGAGATGAAGAAAATCAAGATTCATCTCCATGCAGCATCCCATTCATCTCGCAGCATCCTAACATATGTTTTTCTTGGAATTTATAAAAAATCGACTAAGTCCGAGATGCCTTTAAGTAGGGATGCTGTATTGAGATGGGAGATGAAGAAGATCAAGATTCATCTCCATGCAGCATCCCATTCATCTCGCAGCATCCTAACATATGTTTTTCTTAGAATTTATGAAAAATCGACTAAGTCCGAGATGGCTTTAAGTAGGGATGCTGTATTGAGATGAGAGATGTAGGAGATCAAGATTCATCTCCATGCAGCATCCCATTCATCTTCCAGCATCCTAACATATGAATTTCTTAGAATTTATGAAAAACCGACTAAGTCCGAGATGCCTTTAAGTAGAGTTGCTGTATTAGGATGGGAGATGAAGAAGATCAAGATTCATCTCCATGCAGCATCCCATTCATCTCCTAGCATCCTAACATATGAATTTCTATGAATTTATGAAAAATCGACTAAGTCCGAGATGCCTTTAAGTAGAGTTGCTGTATTAAGATGGGAGATGTAGAAGATCAAGATTCATCTCCATGCAGCATTCCATTCATCTCGCAGCATCCTAACATATGAATTTCTTAGAATTTATGAAAAATCGACTAAGTCCGAGATGCCTTTAAGTAGGGATGCTGTATTCAGATGGGAGATGTAGGAGATCAAGATTCATCTCCATGCAGCATTCCATTCATCTCGCAGCATCCTAACATATGAATTTCTTAGAATTTATGAAAAATCGACTAAGTCCGAGATGCCTTTAACTAGGGATGCTGTATTAAGACGGGAGATGAAGAAGATCAAGATTCATCTCCATGCAGCATCCCATTCATCTCGCAGCATCCTAACATATGTTTTTCTTAGAATTTAAGAAAAATCGACTAAGTCCGAGATTCCTTTAAGTGGGGATGCTGTATTCAGATGGGAGATGAAGAAGATCAAGATTCATCTCCATGCAGCATCCTATGCATCACCCAGCATCCTAGCATATGAATTTTTTAGAATTTATGAAAAATCGACTAAGTCCGAGATGCCTTTAAGTAGGGATGCTGTATTAAGATGGGAGATGAAGAAGATCAAGATTCATCTCCATGCAGCATCCCATTCATCTCCCAGCATCCTAACATATGTTTTTCTTAGAATTTATGAAAAATAGTCTAAGTCCGAGATGCCTTCAAGTAGGGATGCTGTATTAAGATGGGAGATGTAGAAGATCAAGATTCATCTCCATGCAGCATCCCATTGATCTCGCAGCATCCTAACATATGTTTTTCTAAGAATTTATGAAAAATCGACTAAGTCGGAGATGCCTTTAAGTAGGGATGGTGTATTAAGATGAGAGATGTAGAAGATCAAGATTCATCTCCATGCAGCATCTTTTTCATCTCGCAGCATCCTAACATATGTTTTTCTTAGAATTTATGAAAAATAGACTAAGTCCGAGATGCCTTTAAGTAGGGATGCAGTATTGCGATGGGAGATGTAGGAGATCAAGATTCATCTCCATGCAGCATCTCATTCATCTCGCAGCATCCTAACATATGTTTTACTTAGAAGTTATGAAAAATCTACTAAGTCCGAGATGCCTTTACGTAGGGATGCTGTATTAAGATGGGAGATGTAGAAGATCAAGATTCATCTCCATGCAGCATCCCATTCATCTCGCAGCATCCTAACATATGAATTTCTTAGAATTTATGAAAAATCGGCTAAGTCCGAGATGCCTTTAAGTAGGGATGCTGTATTAAAATGGGAGATGTAGAAGATCAAGATTCATCTCCATGCAGCATCCCATTCATCTCGCAGCATCCTAACATATGTTTTTCTTAGAATTTATGAAAAATCGACTAAGTCCGAGATGCCTTTAAGTAGGGATGCTGTATTGAGATGGGAGATGTAGAAGATCAAGATTCATCTCCATGCAGCATCCCATTCATCTCGCAGCATCCTAACATATGTTTTTCTTAGAATTTATGAAAAATCGACTAAGTCCGAGATGCCTTTAAGTAGGGATGCTGTATTGAGATGGGAGATGTAGAAGATCAAGATTCATCTCCATGCAGCATCCCATTTATCTCGCAGCATCCTAACATATGAATTTCTTAGAATTTATGAAAAATCGACTAAGTCCGAGATGCCTTTAAGAAGGGATGCTGTATTAAGATGGGAGATGAAGAAGATCAAGATTCATCTCCATGCAGCAACCCATTCATCTCCCAGCATCCTAACATATGTTTTTCTTAGAATTTATGAAAAATTGACTAAGTCCGAGATGCCTTCAAGTAGGGATGCTGTATCGAGATGGGAGATGAAGAAGATCAAGATTCATCTCCATGCAGCATCCCATTCACCTCGCAGCATCCTAACATATGAATTTCTTAGAATTTATGAAAAATCGACTAAGTCCGAGATGGCTTTAAGTAGGGATGCTGTATTAAGATGGGAGATGTAGGAGATCAAGATGCATCTCCGTGCAGCATCCCATTCATCTCGCAGCATCCTAACATATGAATTTCTATGAATTTATGAAAAATCGACTTAGTCCGAGATGGCTTTAAGTAGGGATGCTGTATTGAGATGAGAGATGTAGGAGATCAAGATTCATCTCCATGCAGCATCCCATTCATCTCGCAGCATCCTCACATATGAATTTCTATGAATTTATGAAAAATCGACTAAGTCCGAGATGCCTTTAAGTAGGGATGCTGTATTGAGATGGGAGATGTAGGAGATCAAGATTCATCTCCATGCAGCATCCCATTCATCTCCCAGCATCCTAACATATGAATTTCTTAGAATTTATGAAAAATCGACTAAGTCCGAGATGCCTTTAAGTAGGGATGCTGTATTGAGACGGGAGATGTAGGAGATCAATATTCATCTGCATGCAGCATCCCATTCATCTCGCAGCATCCTAACATATGAATTTCTATGAATTTATGAAAAATCGACTAAGTCCGAGATGCCTTCAAGTAGGGATGCTGTATTAAGATGGGAGATGAAGAAGATCAAGATTCATCTCCATGCAGCATCCCATTCATCTCCCAGCATCCTAACATATGAATTTCTATGAATTTATGAAAAATCGACTAAGTCCGAGATGCCTTTAAGTAGGGATGCTGTATTGAGATGAGAGATGTAGGAGATCAAGATTCATCTCCATGCAGCATCCCATTCATCTCGCAGCATCCTAACATATGAATTTCTATTAATTTATGAAAAATCGACTAAGTCCGAGATGCCTTTAAGTAGGGATGCTGTATTGAGACGGGAGATGTAGGAGATCAATATTCATCTGCATGCAGCATCCCATTCATCTCCCAGCATCCTAACATATGAATTTCTTAGAATTTATGAAAAATCGACTAAGTCCGAGAAGCCTTTAAGTAGGGATGCTGTATTAAGATGGGAGATGAAGAAGATCAAGATTTATCTACATGCAGCATCCCATTCATCTCGCAGCATCCTAACATATGAATTTCTATGAGTTTATGAAAAATCGACTAAGTCCGAGATGCCTTTAAGTAGGGATGCTGTATTAAGATGGGACATGAAGAAGATCAAGATTCATCTCCATGCAGCATCCCATTCATCTCGCAGCATCCTAACATATGAATTTCTATTAATTTATGAAAAATCGACTAAGTCCGAGATGCCTTTAAGTAGGGATGCTGTTTTAAGATGGGAGATGAAGAAGATCAAGATTCATCTCCATGCAGCATCCTATGCATCACCCAGCATCCTAGCATATGAATTTTTTAGAATTTATGAAAAATCGACTAAGTCCGAGATGCCTTTAAGTAGGGATGCTGTATTAAGATGGGAGACGAAGAAGATCAAGATTCATCTCCATGCAGCATCCCATTCATCTCGCAGCATCCTAACATATGTTTTTCTTAGAATTTATGAAAAATCGACTAAGTCCGAGATGCATTTAAGTAGGGATGCTGTATTAAGATGGGAGATGAAGAAGATCAAGATTCATCTCCATGCAGCATCCCATTCATCTCGCAGCATCCTAACATATGTTTTTCTTAGAATTTATGAAAAATCGACTAAGTCCGAGATGCATTTAAGTAGGGATGCTGTATTAAGATGGGAAATGAAGTAGATCAAGATTCATCTCCATGCAGCATCCCATTCATCTCGCAGCATCCTAACATATGAATTTCTATGAATTTATGAAAAATCGACTAAGTCCGAGATGCCTTTAAGTAGGGATGCTGTATTAAGATGGGAGATGAAGAAGATCAAGATTCATTTCCATGCAGCATCCCATTTATCTCGCAGCATCCTAACATATGAATTTCTTAGAATTTATGAAAAATCGACTAAGTCCGAGATGCCTTTAAGTAGGGATGCTGTATTAAGATGGGAGATGAAGAAGATCAAGATTCATCTCCATGCAGCATCCCATTCATCTCCCATCATCCTAACATATGAATTTCTATGAATTTATGAAAAATCGACTAAGTCCGAGATGCCTTTAAGTAGGGATGCTGTATTGAGATGGGAGATGTAGGAGATCCAGATTCATCTCCATGCAGCATCCCATTCATCTCCCAGCATCCTAACATATGAATTTCTATGAATTTATGAAAAATCGACTAAGTCCGAGATGCCTTTAAGTAGGGATGCTGTATTGAGATGAGAGATGTAGGAGATCAAGATTCATCTCCATGCAGCATCCCATTCATCTCGCAGCATCCTAACATATGAATTTCTATTAATTTATGAAAAATCGACTAAGTCCGAGATGCCTTTAAGTAGGGATGCTGTATTGAGATGGGAGATGTAGGAGATCCAGATTCATCTCCATGCAGCATCCCATTCATCTCCCAGCATCCTAACATATGAATTTCTTAGAATTTATGAAAAATCGACTAAGTCCGAGATGGCTTTAAGTAGGGATGCTGTATTAAGATGGGAGATGAAGAAGATCAAGATTCATCTCCATGCAGCATCCCATTCATCTCGCAGCATCCTAACATATGTTTTTCTTAGAATTTATGAAAAATCGACTAAGTCCGAGATGCATTTAAGTAGGGATGCTGTATTAAGATGGGAAATGAAGTAGATCAAGATTCAACTCCATGCAGCATCCCATTCATCTCGCAGCATCCTAACATATGCATTTCTATGAATTTATGAAAAATCGACTAAGTCCGAGATGGCTTTAAGTAGGGATGCTGTATTGAGATGAGAGATGTAGGAGATCAAGATTCATCTCCATGCAGCATCCCATTCATCTCGCAGCATCCTAACATATGAATTTCTATGAATTTATGAAAAATCGACTAGGTCCGAGATGCCTTTAAGTAGGGATGCTGTATTGAGATGGGAGATGTAGGAGATCAAGATTCATCTCCATGCAGCATCCCATTTATCTCCCAGCATCCTAACATATGAATTTCTTAGAATTTATGAAAAATCGACTAAGTCCGAGATGCCTTTAAGTAGGGATGCTGTATTAAGATGGGAGATGAAGAAGATCAAGATTCATCTCCATGCAGCATCCCATTCATCTCCCAGCATCCTAACATATGAATTTCTATGAATTTATGAAAAATCGACTAAGTCCGAGATGCCTTTAAGAAGGGATGCTGTATTGAGATGGGAGATGTAGGAGATCAAGATTCATCTCCATGCAGCATCCCATTCATCTCCCAGCATCCTAACATATGAATTTCTATGAATTTATGAAAAATCGACTAAGTCCGAGATGCCTTTAAGTAGGGATGCTGTATTGAGATGGGAGATGTAGGAGATCAAGATTCATCTCCATGCAGCATCCCATTCATCTCCCAGCATCCTAACATATGAATTTCTTAGAATTTATGAAAAATCGACTAAGTCCGAGATGCCTTTAAGTAGGGATGCTGTATTAAGATGGGAGATGAAGAAGATCAAGATTCATCTCCATGCAGCATCCCATTCATCTCGCAGCATCCTAACATATGTTTTTCTTAGAATTTATGAAAAATCGACTAAGTCCGAGATGCATTTAAGTAGGGATGCTGTATTAGGATGGGAGATGAAGTAGATCAAGATTCATCTCCATGCAGCATCCCATTCATCTCGCAGCATCCTAACATATGAATTTCTATGAATTTATGAAAAATCGACTAAGTCCGAGATGCCTTTAAGTAGGGATGCTGTATTGAGATGGGAGATGTAGGAGATCCAGATTCATCTCCATGCAGCATCCCATTCATCTCCCAGCATCCTAACATATGAATTTCTTAGAATTTATGAAAAATCGACTAAGTCCGAGATGCCTTTAAGTAGGGATGCTGTATTAAGATGGGAGATGAAGAAGATCAAGATTCATCTCCATGCAGCATCCCATTCATCTCCCAGCATCCTAACATATGAATTTCTATGAATTTATGAAAAATCGACTAAGTCCGAGATGCCATTAAGTAGGGATGCTGTATTGAGATGGGAGATGAAGAAGATCAAGATTCATTTCCATGCAGCATCCCATTTATCTCGCAGCATCCTAACATATGTTTTTCTTAGAATTTATGAAAAATCGACTAAGTCCGAGATGCCTTTAAGTAGGGATGCTGTATTAAGATGGGAGATGAAGAAGATCAAGATTCATTTCCATGCAGCATCCCATTTATCTCGCAGCATCCTAACATATGTTTTTCTTAGAATTTATGAAAAATCGACTAAGTCCGAGATGCCTTTAAGTAGGGATGCTGTATTAAGATGGGAGATGAAGAAGATCAAGATTCATCTCCATGCAGCATCCCATTCATCTCGCAGCATCCCAACATATGAATTTCTTAGAATTTATGAAAAATCGACTAAGTCCGAGATGCCTTTAAGAAGGGATGCTGTATTAAGATGGGAGATGAAGAAGGTCAAGATTCATCTCCATGCAGCATCCCATTCATCCCGCAGCATCCTAACATAAGAATTTCTTAGAATTTATGAAAAATCGACTTAGTCCGAGATGCCCTTAAGTAGGGATGCAGTATTAAGATGGGAGATGGAGAAGATCAAAATTCATCTTCATGCAGCATCCCATTCATCTCGCAGCATCCTAACATATGTTGTTCTTAGAATTTATGAAAATTCGACTAAGTCCGAGATGCCTTTAAGTAGGGATGCTGTATTGAGATGGGAGATGTAGGAGATCAAGATTCATCCCCATGCAGCATCATATTCATCTCGCAGCATCCTAACATATGTTTTCTTAGAATTTATGAAAAATCGACTAAGTCCGAGATGGCTTTAAGTAGGGATGCTGTATTAAGATGGGAGATGTAGGAGATCAAGATTCATCTCCATGCAGCATCCCATTCATCTCCCAGCATCCTAACATATGAATTTCTATGAATTTATGAAAAATCGACTAAGTCCGAGATGCCTTTAAGTAGGGATGCTGTATTGAGATGAGAGATGTAGGAGATCAAGATTCATCTCCATGCAGCATCCCATTCATCTCGCAGCATCCTAACATATGAATTTCTATGAATTTATGAAAATTCGACTAAGTCCGAGATGCCTTTAAGTAGGGATGCTGTATTAAGATGGGAGATGAAGAAGATCAAGATTCATCTCCATGCAGCATCCCATTCATCTCGCAGCATCCTTACATATGAATTTCTAAGAATTAATGAAAACTCGACTAAGTCCGAGATGCCTTTAAGAAGGGATGCTGTATTAAGATGGGAGATGAAGAAGATCAAGATTCATCTCCATGCAGCATCCCATTTATCTCGCAATATCCTAACATATGTTTATCTTTGAATTTATGAAAAATCGTTTAAGTCCGAGATGCCTTTAAGTAGGGATGCTGTAT